>NC_133659.1:318591815-318788878 GCF_037893015.1 Macrotis lagotis | reverse complement strand
ATATACAACAATAACAACACACACACACACACACACACACACACACACACACACACACACACACACAGTGTACTTACTCTTATGAAAAGTATTTTGTCTCCTAATCTGTAGCGCCCCTCTGACAAATACTCAATGGAAAATCGATGAGAACAGCTACATGGAGGATCTTCGGCAATGTGCTTAACCTAAATTTTCAACCAAAATTTAGGACTCAGTATAATAAAATTATAATGAAAGTATAAGTTAACATACAAAATGTAAAGGATAGCTGGGGAAATCAAATTGAAAGATGAAGACTCAAAAACTCTTTAAGGTAGTAATATGAAATAATATAACACTGATTTCTAGAATTTACACATGCCTATGAAATCAGATCTACTCTAATGCTATGACTAAAGAAAAATTTGAGATGTCTCCAGATACCAGGTCAAATTCATCAATTAGGGTTAGTTCACAAAAGCTATCTGTCATTTGTCTGGACTGTGGTTTCCTTATGTTTATTTCACTTATTGCCATATGAGACAATAGGCTTAAGTTTCATAAATTGTATGATAAACATTTGCATTTCCTAGAGGGAATCCAACCTCTAAAATGTTTTACAGAATAGTTCTCAAGAAAATACAGGATATGACAAGTTATTATATGACTAACATAACTTAAGTTTAAAAAATAACTAAAAATAAGCCTCTAAAGAAGGAATTTGTTAATAACAATTCTCTATTCACATCAACATTAGCTCAATTTCTATCTTTAGCTATGTAACATAAGATGCTCTTTAGATGTATTTAGAAAACAAAAACATTTTGAAGAAATGTTTTGGTTTGGGTTTTTTTTTTTGCTATTTTTTTTTTTTTTTTTTGGTATTCTAAGCAGAATGATTCATGCACTTCAGGAAGAAAATTATCTCCATTTCCTGCAAGAATACTAGTTAGGTAAAATATCTGAATGTTGGCACAGCAGGCAGTAGGGATAGAGAGCTGGTCTACAAGTCAAGAAACTGCAGGTTCAAGTCCCTGACATGTTCTGGTTATATGATCTTGTGGTAAGTCACTTAATAAAACCTAGGCAGCTCTCCAAATCTGGGAGTGGAAGAGCAGGTACTAATCTGCATTGCTATCTGAGAATTCATTATACTAATGAAATCAATGATCCAGCCCCTATTTCTATCTGAATACTATTAACATCTAATCATTTAGGCCATAATCTAAAATTAATGTCTAATCATTTAGGCTATAATCTAAAAGAAAGTAGGGTATATCTAAAGGGAGTAATTTTAATTTTTTGTCCATGATAAGTAGTCACTAGTATTTCACCACTGTATATTCTAATATTGTCGATTTTTAGTTTCATTGTGTGTTCATGAACTGCATAAGTATAGGTGACTATTTTATATTCTGTTAAGGAGTGTTTTAGGCCTGGTTGTTTTTAAACCATAGACTACTTAAATGTATCTAATGCATTAAATTGAATAAGCAGCCATTTTTCTCATGTTATCCTGTACATCAAGCACTAAGAGAGAATACAAAAACCAAGAAACAAAACCAAATCTTGCCTGGAACTAAGAACTACTCACCATTTACAACTTTCAATAGCTTTTCTTAGGCTGTCATCACAGCACACCCCTAGTCACTACTGGAGTTGAGGGCAAGGATCAAGGAAGGAAACAGTTATATATAAATGAGGCCACTCTCACAGGCCAAGGAAGATATAGTTGGTACTTACAGCTTCATGGAGCTCTCCATGGTGACAGCAGGACTTTGGTGGGCTGTCCAGTAAGAGAGACCCAGAGGTATTTAACAAGGTTTCTTCTAGTTCAATCTCTTTCTCAAGTTTTATTAATACAGGTGGTTCAACTCCATATCTGGTGGAAGGACAGGAAGAAAATGTTGAGGGAAAGAACAGAAGATTATTAAGATAAAAGTCTGGTGCAAACACATCTCATCAGATTTACAATAAGGGTGGTAATGTCCTGGTAACATGCCATAAAATCATTTTATTGGGACTGAGGAGTCTCTTAATTCCTAATATTATGAGTGCTAACAAGGTAACCCTCCACCCATATATACCTTCACCCTAGTCACAGCTTCTCTTTATATCCTGCATTTTTTGATGGCATGTTCTACTCCAGTCTTTCAAAACATTTTATTGTTTATGTGCTGTTTGTAGCCAATCAGTCACCGTGTATCTCTTCAGGGTCTTCTGTTGCTATTCATGTTCAATTCTTCAGACCCTCTTGTAGCACAAGTCTTACCATCATGCATTTAGCCTATTATTTGCTAGATCAATTTGGGGAACACCTTGAGGATATGGGCTAGAAACCAGGAGAAGCCCAAGTGGCACCTCCTTTCATTTATAAAGAAGACTTACTTCCCTTCGGGCAGCTTGTTTTTTCCCAGTTTATACTACACAAACTGTTTTAGAAATATGAACATAAGTCATTCTAAAATAAAGTCTGCACCCTTGAAATGAAAGTTCTGAAAGAAAAAAATATCCGAGGATCTGATTAAAGATCAACACAATTATAGGTTATACTCAGAATTAGGGGGAAAGGAATGACATATTCAGGTCAGTCTGGTAAATCTGGTTGAGTGGAGCTTGGAGAAGTCAAGCCATTTGGGTTATACCCTTCTACCCACTTATTATGATACAGTATACTGTATGGAAAAATATTTTATTTACTGTATATATATTTTTAAAGAACAAAAGAAAAAAGAATCTGTGAAGGAAGTTCAATTTTTGTCATCCTAAAGAATGACTTTTATCTTCTGGTACTGTACTCCTTTGCCCTGAAGTAAAATAGCTAATTAAATCATCAAGTCTAAAATTTAATGATTACATACCTTGATACAATTCTCCCAATTTCCAGAAGACAAAGATAAACCTGTCTTGGATCTTTGTGTAAAACTATGAAAAATAAAAAGTTACATTTTACTGTCCAAAATTAAACAAGTGAAATTTTCTTTTGGTATGGAAAAGAAAACTGGAGTACTTGAGTACAAACTCTCTGAGGACAGACATGGCTTCATTTCTGCCACTGTATATATGTTTCTTAAACAGTTTCAATGAATTGTTGAGCATTAACTATCATCTAAGAAAAGTAGCAAGAAACTCTGAAAGAAGATAAGATACACACACACACACACACACACACACACACACACACACAGGAATTTTCAAGTTCTTTAGATATTTCTGTCTTTCACAAATATAAGGGTTAGAGAAGACTTAATTATGAAAATTCTGCTTCCTGGTAACTTAGAAAATTTCTCACAGACAAAAGAAATATCTGAAATGACTGCTATTTTATATTTCTTCAGGGCTAATGTTGTCCTGGGACAAAACCTGAGGAGCAAAAACCTAACGTGTTTTTAGTCAGAACTACTCTAGAACTGTGAGGAATCAACTTTCCTTACTTGGAACATTACTGGGTTCTTCTGACTCCTTTTAACCTTCTAGAATATTCAAATGATCAACCCACTTCAAAGGGACAGCAAGAAAAACTATATAGAACCTTAAATATGAAGAACATTCTCCAAATGTGATGAGGAGAAAGATAGCAGAGAGCCCTTTTCTGCCTGAAAAAACACTGCGAAGAGGACTCGAGTTGGACAGATGAAAATGGAAACTGACCAACCTAAATTTAAATTCTCCCTTCCCTGTCCTTCAGCTTTTCTTCTATTTATTTTTATCATTTTCTCATGTTGTACTAAAAAGTAATGGAAATTTTTAAAATATTAATCCAGTAATGGCATTATGAGTTGGCTTGTTGCTAGATGGCACACTTTCCCATTTGAGAGGCAGGATAATCTGTGACTTGGAGTTCTTTACATTTTCCAGACAGAAGTTACTGTTCTGAAGTAGTGGAGCGTAAGTCCCTACCGGAGGATGGAAAGCAATCTTAAATAACTTAGCCACTAGGGCATTTCTCCTGGAAACATGTTACGTGGCCTGCTTCTTCCCTCTGGCTGCTAGAATCCCCTGAGGATTGCTTCAGAATTTTATTTCTTTTATTTCTTTACTGCAGTGCTGCTGCAAAAATCCTGGTCCAAATGAAGACCAAACTCAGAGTCTCTCAGAGTACAAGAACAAGCAAGTGCTTAGTCTAGAAATCACATTTTTCATGATTTGGTTCCTTCTGGATGGCCCAGGCAGCAAGTCAGCCCATGGTGAAATCTTTTCTCACCAGGAAAGCAAAGGGAAAATCCCATCTTGCTTCCTCCCAGAGGAAAAAAAGTAGATCCGAGACAGAACTAGTGGGTGTTCATGACTTCTGGAAACCATGCCTGCTATGATGATGTCAAAACCAGACTCTCTTCACTGCCTCATGGCAGAATTGGATACAGTTTAATAAAAACCCAAAGATCTTTGGTAACCGATTTGTTCTTCTCAGAAGGAAATAAGTATTTGAGCAAAAACATCCTTGAAGTGATTGTGTCAGATTATCATGCCACCTATTAAACATTTGAACTAATTTAAAGTTAATGCAAAACCCCATCAATAAACCTTGAGTAAAAATAAGAAATATCTAGCAATGAAGTCGTGAGCACTGGGTCTGGCTGGAGCTAGGAAGTCCCAAGTTCAAATCTCATCTTAGACAATCATTAACTATGTGACCCTGGGTCAGTAATTTAATCTGTTTACCTCAGTTTCCTCAAATGAGGCATTAACAATGAACCTCTCCTAGGGCTGTAGTGAGGATCAAAGGAGATACTATGTCTGGACAATCAGCAGAACATCTGCTGTTTATGGGGTAAGCATGTGACACATATTTTCTTTTTTTTTTGTAAGGTAATGGGGTTAAATGACTTGCCCAAGGGCACACAGCTAGCTAGTGGCAAGCATCTGAGACCAAATTTGAACTCAGGTCTTCCTGGCTCCAGAGCCTGGCTCCAATGCTCTATCTACTGTGCCACCTAGCTGCCCCATGAGTAAGTATTTTAATAATCAAGTTAAAGAGAAACAAGAAATAATTCACCTTTCCAGTGCAGCATTTATTGTGAATGTTAACTCCTAACCCAGGGTCCTAAGTTCAGTTAAGACATTTCTGAAGTCTGCTCATTTAAGTCTGTCACTAGCTTCCAGATGGAATGTTTTCCAGGGGAAGACTGCTGTCACTTAATAAAGACTGTAATATTTGTGACTCAGTACCTGTGATTTTCTAATTGTGTTCCAAGACTTTCAGGAGACTCAAGGCCTGTCATTTGCCTGTTATTTAGAGGATTAAAAGGAAAATAAATGACATAAAAATAGTTTCTCAAACTTTTAAAAATAGTGAAATACTCACCTAAACCTTCAGATTCAAAGAGGTATGTCTCATCAACACCAACACACCTGCACCAGTGAAGGAAGTTTGCAGTATTATCTCTAGCAAAGAATGAGCCTGAAGGAGCATCTTTTTTACAAGGAATTTTTCTCATTGGAAAGTCCTAGAAATTGAAAAAAGAATAAAAGATATACATTTTTGTAAGCTGAAAAAAGAAAGTTCAATGTATTAGCTATAGCTATAAAGGAGGTATAGAATAAAATTGACTTGGGGAAGAACCCAAAACAATTATTTCATTTTGTTTTCCTTTCATTATAGTTGAGTTTCCTTTCAATCTATTCATTTCTGTACTGTTTCTTTAGGAAAACTGCTCGGTTAAAATTAGCATGAAAAGGCCTGGTCTCTCACTAAGTCCCTAAAAGACCTTGGAAAATCACTTTTTTTCTCTGCTCTTTAGTTTCCTTAACTGTAAAATAAGGAGATTGGACAAAGATTCTTCCCTCTGAGTCCAAAGACCCTAAAAAGATCCATGGATAGATTTCAAGGGGTCTATAATTTAAATGGAAAAAAAAAAGAATTATATCTATTTTCACCAACCTCGAATTTTAACTGAGCATTTGCTTCCATTACAAATGTGAGCACCAAAGCTGAGCCTAGCTGTGTTTCCCTAGACTGCCAAAGGACTCCATGACACCGAACAAGTTAAGATGACATCTGAGGCCTTTTCAAGTTGTTTTTTATTAATTATAAAAAGGCGGGGTGCAGCTAGGTGGTACAATGGCTAGACCACTGGTTCTGGAGTCTGGCCCCAAATACTTAATACTACCTTAACTGTGTGACCTTGGGCAAGTCACTTAACCCCTTACCTTACAAAAATAAAAAAAATGAACAAATAAATTTATAATTAAAAAAACAAAAAAGTCTTTGTTTAAACACTTCCCTGGAAAAGTAGGGCCTCAAGTGAGGCACTTCCTCACCTGTCATTCATCTCTTAAGAGCCTGGGAACCTTTTCAAAAGCAGAAAAAAGTGACAGAGTAAAAGCCACCCAAAAGCCAATGGGACACAGGAGGAAGAAAAACAGTATTAACATCAAGCTCTAGGTCCAGAATGGGCTTCTCTGCTCAGGCTGCTCCCAGTCTAGTGGATGATGCTTCCTCACATGTCACCACAAGGTAACCCCTTTCCTAAAGGTCCCATTCCATTTCTACTTTCACTATGAAACATCTCCCCAAACCCCCTTCAAAGCCATCCCTCCTACTCCAAGTCTCTCCTGGCTCCTGACTCCTGGGGATGCACTTAGCATATTCTGACAGATCCTTACAGTTATTTAGGCATGAGTCTAATCTCTCCATGAAACTGTAAATCCCTTGAGGGCAGGGCCTGTACCATTTTATTTCACTATATTTCCAGGCCCTTGCACAAAGGAGCTTAATCAATGTCTACTGAACTGAATTCAGAGAGAGAGAGAGAGAGAGAGAGAGAGAGATCATTTCTGTAAGCCTTTATAGATAAAATGGCATTCGAGGCTGAATACAAAAATGACTGTCTGAAGATTTTAAGCTGGGAGGGCAGTTTAAACAGAAGGATTGATCCAAGCAAATCTGACAAAATCATACTTCTTTTTTATTTTTTTGCAATTCAAAAGTTATCTGAATTCCTTCCAGCAAAATAAAGGAATACAGGAATAGTCTATTTTATTAAAATGGAAAACATACATATACCATAAGCCAAAAGGAGTGATCCAGCTGAAAAAACAATATGGAGGCAAGAGACCTGGGTTTTATTTTCCAAAGAGACACAGTCTACATTCACCCTGTGATCATCTTGTAACTCTTCTCAACCTGGAAAGCACCCAGGGAATAGGAGAAATTCAGATTGGCTAGCGTGGAAGATATATAATTGATAGGGGAATACCGAAGAGATAAGCATAAAAAAGGAGACTAGGATTGGCTTGTAGAGCCTTAACATTAGATTAGGAAATTGACAAAAGGATATTTCTGGGGCAAAATAAGAGCCTCTGACCATCTCCACTGATGTGAAACTTAATAGGTTAGTGAAAAGAAGTTAACATTCAGGTTACCACTATTACAGATTTTTTTAAAAAGGTGACTCACCCCTAGTTCCTCAGAATCACAACATGTTTTAATTGTGTTTTGTAGAACATTAATCAGTTGGCATAGAAGGACACCATTATCAAGTTCTTCTAATAATCTTTCAGCCTTGACATCAACACCTGAAAAGAGACTTCAAATCAGGATTCATCCAAATACACTGAATTCACGCAAAAAAAGATAGCTCAGTATAACATTATTATTCTACTATAACACTATTTTGGCAGCTGACTGGAGGATGGATTGGAGTGGGGAGAGACTTGAGATGGGAAGATCAATTCAAAGAATATTACAGTGGTCCAGGTCAGAGATGGTGGGGACCTGAACTAACATGAAACAGAGAGAATAATAATAAAAGCATGAAGCTTTTGTGAAAAGCAGGTTTATAGACTTACTTTAAAACATTTACCTATAAATTCTCATAATTTTAAATTTTATTGGTTTAAACATGCCAACCACATCAATTATAAAACATTCTTCTTAATGTTCAATCCTAATATGTGTGGATGTGCCCAAGTATGAACATACATATCATGGCAATTTGATTTATGTTTCTTTCATTCAGCCGTGGATCTCAAAGTCTTACCCAATAAACCATTTAGCCAGATTGCCAGATCTTCCTGCATAGGTACCAAAGTAGCTTCGTGGCGTACTGCTATCCATTCGTCATACTGACAAACATCTGCCAAGCCTGGCCCATGTCGGGGAGTAAGGGGACTTCGGGGACTTAAAGGAAGATCGTCTCCAAACCACACCTGAAAAGGTTATATGAATGAATATAATAGAAAAAGTCACAACAAACACTGAAAGATCTTCCAACACTTTTCTTTATTAATAGCTCATATTAATTTTGAAGTTTAGGGTTTGCAAAGCATTTTTTCCACAAACTCTCAATGGGGTCCAACAAAATCAAAGAAATAAATTGCTAGACTATAAATAAACACAGACCAAAACAAAGAACAAAAAAACCTCTCAGGCCTACAAAGGAGGTATGTGAAATGAAAACAAAGAAACAAATGCCATATGTATTCATTTACAATATCCAACTTTAAGGTCAAATAGTCACTTACCAAGCATTTATTTATTAAGCACTTATATGTCAGTGGCTATTCTTCTAAATGCTGGCAATACAAGAACATAGAAGGCAACCATCCCTTCCTTCAAGTTGCTTATATTCTAACAGGACAACATGAGGGCAAAGATTTGACTGGGATATCTGACTCTAAAGCAGGCAAGGAAAGTCACAGGTCCAGAGATTCTGAAAAGGATGATTCCTTAGACAGGGTTCATCCAACCAGAACAAGAATCTTGTTTATAACCAAGTAATCCTCCAGTCTCTGAAAATGTCACCAGTGAGGACCCTTTGGTGCTTGAAGTGCTAGGAAATTATACCTTACTATATGCTTTGAACTGTTCCACAAAATCCTATCTGGCAGCCATATTACCCAAGTGAAGTCAAAAGTCTGGCAAGTTATACTGCTTTAGAAAGGCTTCAAGTAAGACCTTGGTAAAAGGTGAAGACTGATTTCCAAGGACCAGTTACATTAAATACAGAGAGGCAACACTAGCAGGCAGGTCATTTAGTGATGATATTTTTAGCTATAGCAGTCAATGAAACAAAGAAAATACATAAAATGACCCTCAGATTTTCACAACAGCCTTCTGATTTTGCAATGATGACAGCAAAAAGGATGAAATGGAGTCAAAGGATATTAAGAATTAGTTATTATTAAATTTTAAGTTGACTTTTAAAAATTCTAAATGAAAGACTTTTGCCTAATCACTAAAAAGTCGACGTAATCCTGGAGGATCTGAATCATATCTATCCATACATTCCTGCTGTAAATGATCCCAAAAGAAAAACTGAGGCTTAATAATAGAAGAGTGGTTCACAGATAATCCTTAGGGTCAAAGACAAGAATTGGGGAAGTGGGTTTTATCAAAAACTCAAAGGCAATAAAAAACATTATTTCAATGGGCTATCCAGTCATTATGTGTGGCCATACTACTGATAAATATCTTCAAAAAGAACACCATGAAAGCAATTGCAGTTTAGGCCCTACCAATAGTTGCCAAAGACAAGGAGGAATTATAGGATGAAATCCTTCAAATTAATCCAATATTCTCTTCAAAACCTGACCTCAAAGCAAAGATGGGAAAAAATGAGGATGGTGAGAAATACACCAGAAATCATGACTTAGAAAAAGGAATGAGAGAGGATTAAAGACTTGTAAACAATGCAAGGATATTTTTATATCATAAACATTTTCTTCCAGAAAAGAAGTGTTAGAAAGAATGAAAAGGCTTTGTAAGAAAGAAAAAAGGGAAAAAACTCAGAAAATGTTTCTACAATAGAAATATTACAGAAGAGGCCTTATTACCATCTACTTTGCTGCTTCCCTTTAAGGAACATGGGACCTTTCTCTAGAACTTGCAACTGAAACCATTCACCTGTACCAACCTCCCCAGCAGAGATGAACTTCTTGAGGGCAGGGACTGTCTTACTTTTCTATCTGTAACTCTAGTGCTTTGTACACAGAATTAAATAAATGTTCCATTCATTCATTCATTCATTCATCCATTCACTCATTCATTCAAAAAAGAAAAGACTTGTCATTGATCTGACAGTTATCCCTGGAAGTGATGTCTGGGTACAGTCAGATCCCCATTTTATCAGAGCAAAGGTCAGAATTCAAAACAAGTAGGAAAAAAGGATAATAATAAGAAAAAGAAAGAGGATACAACTGAAAAATACCCCATCTCACCAATGCTCTACATGATAAATAGCTTTCTAAATAAATGAAAACAGTTATCATGCCCCATACATTTAAGTCTTGTTTCCTTCAAGATAAATACTCCCTAGTTCCTTCAAAGGATAATCGTTCTATGGCAGAGTCAACCTAGCTGCCCTTCTCTGTTGGAATATCACAATCCAGAAGTGGTCTGATCTGTGTAGAGAACAGCAGGACGCTCATTTGGATTCTAAGTTTTTCTTAATATAACCAATATAATTAAGGATAATAACAGCACAAAATTAATGACTCATTTTGAGGTTATTATCTGTTAGAAGGCCCAGATTCTAAATCCTTCTATCTAGTTCTACCTTGTTTTTTTCTTATGAAGTTTATTTTTTAATTCAAGTCTCTAAGTTGATATTTATGAGTGAAAACTATAATCTCATTTCAGTCTATCAATCTTCCCTGCTGAGATTTTTTTTGGATTTTTGACTCCATTATCCAATGATTCAGTAAGTCCTTCACTTCACTGGTAAATTTGGTAAGTAGGTCATTTTTCCTTTTATCTAATTCCATGATCAAAATGTAAACCAGTACATAAGGGGAGAGATCTCAAGCACTGAAGTCCTGACCTGTCTCCAGGCTGAAAAGGGCCTGTTAACAAACATTCTTTGGGGCCAATCATTTAACCAGGCTATCAATCAGTACTTATCAACTCATATCTCTCCATGCTATCCAAAAAGATAATATAAGACTGTCAAAGGTTTTCCTTAAAATATAATCAATTTAAGTCTATAGCATTCCCCTGATCTATTTGATAACTATATTGTCCCATTTTCATCATCTAGCCACTGTTCACTTCTTGGCTTTGACTTTAACCTTCCTTGACTAGACAATGATTAGCATGGATAGTTTCTAGGTGCTTTTTTTTCTTTTTATCTTTCAATATCTATGGTATTTAAACCTGTGATATAAAATTTGATGTCTGTCAATGTGAGCTGTTTCCATAGGTTACTGAATGTGGAGAGTGAGATTCTGTTCATTTTCTTTTACCTTTAACCAAGGTGGCAGCAGAGCCAATGAGGTTTTTTTAAATTTATAATCTTCCTTATGTTAAACAGGAATGTAATGTCCAACTTCTATCAGACTGTTTGCCACCATGGGGAGGGGGGGAGTGAAGGGAGGGCAAAAGAAAAATGTGGAACTCATAAATTTTCAAATGGATGAATATTAAAAAACTACCAATGCATGTAACTGGAAAATTAAAATAAAATTTCATTTAAAAAATTTATAATCTTCCATTGTATATAAGCCTAAGTATATGTTCACATCTGCATAATTCTGAATCTTTTCCCCTTTGAAGCAGAAGAGTTAGAAAAGAACATGTAGAAAAATGACCCAAATAGGGAAGAAAGATGGGAAACGAAGAGGAAGCATGAGCACAGTCTGCTGCTGGGGCTGCTATTAGTCTTGGCAGGCCTAGGCTTCTCTACCACAATCACCCCACAAGACACTTGTTCCCATGGATTGTATCATCATCTCTGGTCTGTTAGATAAATGAAACCAGAAACCCTTGCTATGCACAGCTAATTATTTAAGCATATATCACATTTAACACAGTTAAATACTTCTTCCTGGAGACAGGTACTCAGGATCAGATCCAGTTCATGTGAGACCAGACACTGTGAGCTACAATAGGTTACCCAGGTATAAAATTTAAAATGCTCTTAGATATCTTTGATTGAACAAAATGGTTTATGAAATGAAAGTGGAAAACTGATTAAGTTCTAAAAGAGGTATCATGTTTATAATTGTTTAAAAGCAATTGAGTAATCTAAAAAAAGTTTTTAACATAAAAATAATATATAATTATATTAAATTTATATATATATGTATATATATATACATATATATATATATATATATATGAGACAATGCATTTTGAAAGACTTTTATGACACCAAATTGGCATGTCCAGCACTGACACAGTTAATATACAAACAGAAGAAAGTAATCTGTGGCATCCTCTGAAAAGAAATGAGAGAAATCTCAAGGAAAGAATGGAGTAAAGCACATACAAAAAAAGGCAAGAAGGAAATGGAAAGACCAAGAAAAAAAATAAACTCAAATGTGGATACATCGTAAATTTTGTCATTCAGGAACATGAATAAAGTCACTTGTTCATAGGGGATCTGAGATAGATTCAGGTTAAAGACCAAAAAACTTGTCTTCTCCAGAACAATGTATAATTATTTTACTCTGAATACAGCAAAGATACTGACATGGCCAGATTGTGAGTGTGCATTTGATGTCTCAGAACCCGATCATGGCTTAGATTACCTCAATAACACTTCCTGAGGCTTAGTCCTGGTCCCTCCCCTCTTGGGGGCTAGATCTTAACTCAGTCTCCTTCAACCTTCCAGCTCATATATCCTCCTGCTAATACCTGTTTTGTGCTAACCAGTATTGTTCTTATCAACCCTATGAATGAGATAAAAGGGAATCAGTCAGACCCGCCAGAAAATTAATGGGTCTGAAGAGGAGGCATGCAAGAGACAAAAGAGTGAGTTTACCTAAAATTACACGTGAAATAAGGGAGAAAAGTGTTGTACTTAAAACTTAGAAAGACCTGTCGGTGATCAAATTTCATCTCTAATACTAGTGATATATTGGGAACAAAATTCTTCAGAATTAGAAGACTAAACTTCAATCAAGTAAATTCCTAGTTTTCATCAAATTATAGAAAGATGTCTCTTAAGTCAATCCTAGGATTACAAACAAAATACAACACACTGGCTTCAGAATGAGCCAGACTATGTAGTAGGATACTAAAACAGGTAGTACTGCCACTGAAAAATATGTCTAAAGGCTTATCTAGGCCTCAAACTGTTGTAAATTATCACACAAAGACAGCAGAAATAAGAGAAAAGTAGAAAAAAACAACCTCAATATTTCACAGCTGAAAACATCAACCACAAAAATTGATTGCATGCCTACTTTATAGAAAAAAAAGTCACAAGTTCAAGTATTCAAATGTATCCAGTAGAGAGAGTGACAAAAAAAGAAGAAAACTCTAGGGAAAATATACTCCCAGAGGTTCTTCCAAGGGATACACATGAGGGAGCTTTGAAAGAAGCATTAGGAAGGAGAGGTTTGTAGAAATTAAGATCAGGAAGAGCTTTGAAAGAAAAGGGAGCATGAGATTATGAGAAAAGCAACAGAGAAAAGTGAAGATTAACAAAGAGCTAAGATCAGGAAGAGCTTTGAGAGAAAAGGGAACATGAGATTATGAGAAAAGCAACAGAGAAAAATGAAGATTAACAAAGAGCCATTCCACTTTGATGAGAAGGGATTGGAGTTACATATAAAAAACCATTTCAATGAAATGAATCAGATAAAAATAGAGTAGAAAACTAACTGAAATGGCAAATTCTTGGAACTTGGAAATGAAACGGAAAAACCCTGATGGAGTGTGACTAGGATGCACTGATCAGGTCAATTACAGATTTAAGAATAAATAAAAGAAGAAGCCATGACTGCAAAGGAGAGAACAAGTCTAAGGACTCTGAAATATTGTCATGAATTTCCAAGCATTGGCCGTAAAACAATATCATGGGGTCTTTCACCTATTAGAGAAGTGATAGTGCTACATAAGAGGGCAAAAAAAAAAAAAAAATGGAAGTAAAAGCCAGTTAACCAGTTTGTGTAAGACTTACACTTAGGATCAAACAATTGTTTCAGATTTAAGCTAACCTGACCTTTCTAGTTATGTCTGTCTTCTTAAAATAAAATAAAAACTTTATTTACACAAGATAGCTCTGAATTTTTGCATACTCACAGTACAGCCTATATATAAAATGCTCTGCAAACTTTAAAACATTCAATAAATGGCAGGAGGTATTGTTATTACCAGCATCAAAGAGGAAAGCAACTGAACTCCACCTTGGGAAAAGAGAAGCTTTAATAGCAACTAAGACTTGTCTGATAGTTCCAAGAGGAGTCATGAAGTGTTTTTCTCTGAGATCTAATATTTTTCTATGTTATTTACACTTTGGCAAAGAATAGGTCTTGTTTGGATTTAAAAACTACAGAAACCCCAACTCTGAATGCCATCAAATTGGAGTTTTTTCACCATCCCAACCAAACAATTCTGTGTACATATGTACTTTTTATATTCCTGATTAAAAAAAAAAAGCATTTATCTCCACTAGAAGGCTATATGGTATGGCTGAAAGAGTGTTGAGTCTCAAGTCCAGCCAGACAGGTTAAAATACTTCTTTGGATATCCATCATCCATGTGATCTTGAGCAAGTCATTTCTTCCTCTGGCCTATAGCTGCCCACTCTGTAAAAAAGGGCTGCACCAAGTGATCTCTGAGATCCCTTTCTGAGTTCTGTGTTCTAGATCAGTGATCCTACTATCCAGAGGATGAAAAATCAATTCAGCTTTTATATATGAGATGTAATTTAAAAAAACTGAAGACTATATATCGATCTTTTGATGGGGTGGTGTAAGTAAACTCATTTTATTAACTTTCGACTATTTTTTATCCTTGCAGAAACTATTTTTGACAGAAACAAAAACAAAATTTAAAAATCTCTCACAAGACAAACCCAGAAAACTATTAGTAGTAACACAAATTTAAAAACTAGTTGCCAAAATTGAAGAATTTCAGAAATTATCTGAAAGCAACTTAATTTGATAATTCATTTTGCATTATGCCTAAAATTTAACTGTAACTCTGTGTTTAAGTAAACTTATCTTTACTTACTTGAACTGCATGCTGCATGGTCATCTATATTGAAATTAAATTCTTTTCCTGAAAGAAGACAGAAAAAAGTGATGTACAAAGGTATTAGCATTCCCCTCTATTTTATCTAAACAAAATTAACACGAGACCACATCTTAGAAATCTGCTTCAGTGATTTGACTGGTCAAATAAGACTTTTCTTCCCCTTGGCAGAATTAATAGGTCCTAAGAGAGAACATAAAAATTACAATATTAAGAGTGAAAAGGATATTAAGAGATCACCTACCCTCCAGATAACTCAGAAATTGTCAGTTAACTAAAACCAAGTTAGATGAGTTAATCTCAGGTCACACCCACTATTGGCAAAAAATTAACACTCAGATCTTCTGCCTTCAACTAAGAAATGCCCTTTACAAAGAGTCACAATACTGATCTATTCTTCCCTGTTTATCTTTTCTGAAAGATGGAAAATAGAAAAATGACTTTTACCATTAGGTTCAGAGAAGTATTTCTTTTTTCAAATACCCTTATAATTCATATGTTTCTTTAAAGAAATTATATTAGATGACAAATATGGAAATATGTTTAATCTAAGTAAACATGTATAACCTATATCACATTATTTGCTGTCAAAGGGAAGGTGGAGGGAAGGAAGGGGAAGGAGAAAATATGGAACTCAAAACCTTACAGAAAAATGAATGTTGAAAACTATCTTTCATGTAGTTGGAAAAATAGATGATTAAAAAAATAAATTAGATTATAGAAATTAATTTTGAAACTATCTTTATCTGGTCTACATCATATTTTAGAAGTTTGCACGTTATATGCCAGAACATAAATAGATAATTTATCAGAATGCAGTAGCACAATCTTCCTGTCAGAGAACAACATAGCAAAATGAAAAATCTTCAATTTTTTCCATTAAACCAAATTTTATTCATGCAAAATAGATTTTCATAATAGAATTAACTTCTCTGAGGAACTAAATATTTAACAAAAAATGAAAACTATTACAATGAAAAACACAACAGCTTTTAAACAAGCATGTACTTAATTCAACAAAATAAGTAACAACACTCACAAGCAATTCATCTAGATATATTTGGCTATTTCGTAATCCTAAAACCCAACTTAAAATTTCAGCCACAACCACCATTTCCTTAAAAATATCTTGGTGAGATTCTAAAGATGATTTCTCAACTTAATATCAGTTGAAGGTCAGGAAAAAATCTTTTTCTTCACATTCAGAACCACTTTGCAAACTTACTTCTGTGTTGTCGATCCAGGAGTTAACTAGAATCTTTGACTGACTCCCAATAGTTCAATCATCTAGTTCAATCCAGGATTCTATTATAAATGCTTTTTAGACCCCCAGATCAACAAAACACTTCATAGTGAGAAGTACAAAGTAATTATGATAAATCAATGAGAATGATGTCCCTTTTCAAGAGTAAAGATGAGTAAGACCTACCTTATGCACCTTGCAATTTACATAGATTTTACTATCAAGAGCAATTACTTTCTCATAGCACCAAGGAGATTCATAAAAGTCAGCTAAATTACTGAACCTGAGTTGAACCGCACTGAAGAGACCCCAGTTGTGTGACATTCTCCTTGCCTGAAATGCCAGGAACAGCAGAATGTCCCTTTTTGATGTCATCTTTGTTACTCTCTCCTATAAGCAAAGGCCAGGGTACAAACTGAGCATAACTAATGAGCTTATTATGCTTCCCACGAGCTCATTCAAAGGGGAATACATTTTTCTTTAGCATAAATAACGCTTTGTCCCCAACAAAGATCCCCAGTAAGAGGCTTCCTTGCCTATAAAAAAAAAAGGAGGCAGCAAAGAAGCTGTTCCCATTAAATGAAGGCGTCCCACATAATCAGACAAGGGCTGGAACAGTTGCTACTGTCAAAACAAAACAAAAGAAGGCCTCCATGGCAAGGCAAGTGCAAATCGGAGACAGTGATGCATTCACCAAGAAGCTATCACAAGAATGCTCACTGGTTGCACTTTATGGAAAATTCAACATAATTTGCTTTTATGAAATAAAGAATTTGTGAACAAGATGGCGATGCTTGAACTTTGACTATTTTGCCTAAATTGTTTCATAACGATGCTTTTGGTAGCAAAGAAGAAAGTGACTACTGAGAAGGAACTAGTCAAGTACCTGAACAGAGTTCTTTTATGGGGGAAAGAAAGCTCTAAGTGAATGATAATGCAGCTCTATGTCTAAAAATATAGTGTTGCCTGTGAATATCATGGTTTTTACCTATGTAGATGCTGACTGAGACAGATAGATGAGAATCAGTTATGGGCAACCCTGAGAGTATCCAGGTGATGCTCCTGAAATACTTGCTTCCTTCTAACATAAACCCAAAGAGGAGTCCTTTTAAACCTCAGTTTCTAGTTCCTTCACATTCCCAGGTTCCCCGTTCTTTACCCAGTCAACTTCTGTCATTTTGTTTCTATGTCTACTAATTTCTACTTCTCAGTCATAGCACACCTCTTGTTTTCTATCCTTTCTCCAACTAAAACTGAGCTACTATTAACCCTACTTAAGTGAGGGCAAGAAAATTGTTCAGTGGGTGAGGCCAATCTGGGGTAAACGATGGGTTCCCATACTAGCTAAGTTCAATGTCTCTACAATTCTCCAATCACCAGATTCAGATCTTTGTGTTCCAGTGAGGGAATATCTATCTACAATGTTTTTCATTTCCTTTGTACCAATTGATCAATGGGAAATTATTACTACTTACTATGACCATGGCACTGTGAAGCACAGTCAAAAATGAAATAACAGTTGACCTCCAGAAGCTGACATTCTATAGGAGGAGGTGTGTACATACATAGATCTCTATAAGAATAAAAAAAATACACGTTATGGGGACGATTTGAAGCAAAGTAGCCTCAAATGAGATCAGGTACAACCTCATGGAGGAAATGGCATCTAAACTAAATTTTGAGGGAATTAAGAGCTTCTAAAACCACCTCCAAGGTCAAGAATTCTGAAATGCCCTTATTCGAACATAATCTAATGCCCCTTATCCAACCATAATCTACTGGCTCTCCCCTCTGTTTCGACCTTCTCTTTCTTAACTCTTCTCATTGTACACACCATACCTGGAGCTCCAGTCCCTTGTCCCCTCAGTTCTCTCCTGGGCCTATTCCCCCTGTACTTTCTCTCTTTTCCCTATCTTGATCCCTTGTAAACCCATTCAATTCTACAACATCCTCTTCTTGAGTCTCTAAGTTCCTTTTTCATTTCAATAATTGTATCCTGACAAATCTCAGCTTTGGTTCATTCCCACCAAACCTCAGTCTTCATTCCTACACATTTATTACTGAAAAAAAGTTAGAGAAAGCATATAACCATTCTGATTGAATCCACTACAAATTTGTGTTAGTCCACATCAATAGGATCCTCTTTGCTATCAGGCAGATATATATATATATATATATATATATATATATATATATATATATATATATATATATCTTCCTTATCAACTCACTATCCATTCTCCTCAGCTGTCCTTCCAAACTTTGTCACCACTCCTTAAATCTCCATGGCTTGCCCTTCTGCCCCTCCCCACTGTGTCTATTGAGAATGTCTTATATTTTATAGTGGGGGGGGAAGACATTTGCCCTAAGATCCCTGTTCTCCTCTCTTCCTGATCTCATACCACTCAGGTCCTCTGAAATGCCTGTAGTCAGTCCAAGTTGCATCCAGAAGACTGCCTTCTAAAGATCTCTGGTTCAAATTGTAACAAGATAGTAAGGGTCCCTCAAATTCATTTTGCTATAAAAGTGGGGCCTTTATAAATTCTCTAGGACAGAAGAGAGAAACAGAAGCAGGAACAGTTACCTGGAGGTAATACACAGCTGTGGCTACCAACCCCACTAAAAAAATAGAACATCTTTGCTCATGATCAAAATGACAAAGTAGGCATGGATGCTCATGCACTTTCTCTGTCTCTCTCTCTGTCTCTCTGAAGCTCAGTCTCTCTGTCTCTGTCTCTGTGTGTGTGTGTGTGTGTGTGTGTGTGTGTGTCTTTCCCCCATCACTTTTTTCTATTCTGGGCAGAAATTCACCCATCTGCCCCATGTTCTGGAGAGAAAGTATATGATGCAATTAAAGAACTATTGGAGCAGCAAATGACACTCTCCAACTTTATGAAATAGAGCTAACAAGTCTGGAAGGAGGAGGCAGGGCTTCCTCTCTGAAACATATTTCCCAACTTCATCATGCAGAACTATGCTATTGTAAGGAAGACAAACTGAACAGTCCCATCCCCAACCACTTCATATCAATGACTTCAAAGGCCTGCTACCTTCCAGTTACCACCCAATCAGGTGGTGAGTGAGTGGCAGCAGAAAGCCTTTTTGGATGTCAATCTGTGAACACCTGTGAGATGTCTGTGCAAACTTGAATTAAATTTAAATTAAATTATACTCCATTGTTCTTCCACAGAGAAGCACTTGCCATTTTTTTCACCAAGCTCCAGATAATATCATGTCATATCATGCTGGGGTTTATTCAGAACTTCCCTGCTTTTATTCTCTCCATTCCTATGGTTCCAAAACTTTTTCATTGTGGAGAATAAGCATAGTAAGGAATTTCCTTGGTTCCAGAATTCCCTTTTTATCTTAAATATGCTCTGCACCATTTGGAGAGGATTTCTCCTTCATTCGTATCTGGATTCACTCTTTCTCTCAGCCCCTACATAGTTGTCTAAATGTACATATGTCTTATCTGCAATACTGAGATATGATTTAGTCGTCCACATGTAAAGCAAATGTAGCAGTTGGTTTGTTATTTCTATTACTAGATCGCTGGGACCTCCTACTGGCAATGGACTGCATCAGTTTTGCATTTTCCCCACTGTTTGGATTTTTTTGGCCGCGTTACAACCCCCCTCCTCTATGCCTTCAACTTGCCCTCAACTGTCATTTGAGAACACCACAGGGCTGCTTAATTAACCCAGCTAAATTTCATAGCCCCATTTTATTTGATTTTTGAGTTCCTCATTGAGCTCTTCCTTTGAAGATCATGATAAATAATAAATAACAACTCTTCCAAGCCCAGACTTAATGGAAGCCTCCAAATTCACTTAGACATAGTCACTGAAAGATCTAGTCCCCAACTCAGCTCCAACCTTATAATTACATCATTCTTCTACCTGAATTACTCAGCCTTGAACTTAAGGTGGTTTTACAATAACAATTTTCCATTTGCAGCACTACCCAGTCTAGTTCTGTTAATAACTACTATAAAAGTCAGCATAATTTGGTCAAAAAAGGCACTATCTTTTTCCACCACCCACCACCTCAGAAAATAGATGGGGATACTAATGAAGTCTCTGTCAAAAGAGGAATCTCTAACAAGGGAAATCACTATATCATAAGATCATTTTCTTGGGTTAGGAAGATGAACCTCCCACTGACAACTAAAAGGTGAGGTCATCTGTTGAAAGCATGGAAAGAAGGGAACAGAAGAGGACTGAGAATTTTAGGACAAATGAGAATGACTGAACAACTAGCTGCTTAAAGGAATGAAAGGGAGAAGCAGAGCTACTTCAGAGAATTCAACAGAGCAAGTGGGAAGGTTGGTGAGGTAGTCAATGGTCCAGTGGGACTTCTGTTAGTACCACCATTTCAATCACTGACACAGTAAAAAGTTGATTTATCTAAAATTCTATTAATATTCACAGTCATTACTTTAATATATATATATATATACTCAATACACAACTAGTTTTCAAAATAATTATTTGTAATATGTAGCATTTGTTTATTATTAGATCTCATTCTTTTACAGGAAACTTTGATTCCTAAAGAATATTTCCTAGTTTCTTGTCCTTATGATTCATGAAATATTCGTAAATAAATCTGTACTCCAAGTGCATGTACCCACATATCTATTTAGTCAAACAATCCTATATTTAAGTGACTGCATAAAATAAACCAATAGGGGCTGAGGCAGACACAAAAGTAATTGAGATATCACAGTCTCCATCTTCAAAGAGTTTACAATCTAGCAAAAACAATGACTGACCATAAATATACAGTAACCACATAATAACTATAATGCAAAATGGAATAAGTATCTAAGAAAAATACAAACAGTTATTCAAGGCCTGGGGAAAGATGGGTTCCCTGACTAAGAGACTATAGGAAGACTTCAAAGAGTGAGCATCCTTTGAGCTAAGCCTGGGGAAATAGAGAGAAAGAAGGGGAGAGGGGAGCAGGGCAGAGCAGCTACTAGGAAAGGTATTAAAAAAGCCACAAAGGAAGCAAAAATGTACGAGGGGCTGCAGTCATTGCCCAGTTTGACTGGGACATCGTGCCCAGGGTCATGACTCACCAAAGTCACAAGTGTGACAAGTGTTTGCTGAAGGTCAAAAACACAGAACCCAAATCTTATCTGTCAGCATACATGTGACAAACATGAGTATAACTATCATTAGACAAGAATGATTTTTTTATACAAAATTAAATAATTATTAGAACTATCTGCCTGTGAAATAACATCTTTCTTTCCTTAGTGGCCTGGAGTCAGGGAGTCCTGAGTTCAAATCCAATGCCTGACACGTATTAGCTGTGGGATCCTGGGTAAGTCACCTAACCTCTGTTTGTTTTAATCCACTAGAGAAGGAAATGGCAAACCACTCCAATATCTACACCAAGGGAACCCGGGGACAGTCTAGGTATGTTAGGGACCATTTTATAACAATAAAATTTCATTAATTTATTTTAGTTCTCTCCCATGTGGATACACGAGAAGGTTCATACAAGCAAACTCCCAAGTAGAATGATGATGAAACAGTCCAGAACCCACTGTTGACTGGAACAAGTTTGAGCATCTCAATCATTAAGCTCCAGGTAGAAGTAGCTTTCTGACTAGATCACTACAAAATCCAGTGATCTCTGCCAGAGGGGCCTTCAGTGGGTCCTCAGTCTTCCTCAGGACTAAAATACTGATATCACTTTGAACACCCTGGCTTCAGACCTTAAATTTGAATTCCCAAGACCACACCTCTGCCACCAACAGAGTTGGTCTGATCTGCGAGGTCATAATCACTTCTCTACTTTGAAACTTTGATATTAAAATCTCTCTAGCCAGTGCCAACTTCCTTCCTTTCTTCTAGTCCTGTATAACCAGGTGCTCACTAGATAATGCCTGAAGATGACATCTCTCCTCAAAACTCCCTATTTCCATGGAGAAACATACAACCCTTCCACTCAACCATCTCAGAGTCAACTTTGACTCTCCCTTCTTGCTTCCTATCTGAGTAACAGGTAAGGCATGTGGACTCAACTTGTACAGCATCTTGCCTCCATTACCTTTCTCTGCACTCACCCAGCAGCCACTCTAGTGTAGGCCCCACAGTGCTCCTCAACAGCATCCGACATCGAAGGACGGCAGGGACCATGAAGCCATCTACTGCAGCCACCTCTTGTACAAGAGCCAAGATAATTCCAAGCTCAGCCCTCTTTCAAAGCCTACACTCTAGGCTTTTAAGTCCAACTGGCTTCTCTGCTTCCAGGTTCTAATCTGCCTTCCAAAGAGCTGCCAAGCCAGCTTCCTGAGGTTCAGGGGTAAGCCCGTCACTGCCACGCTTAAATCTGATGACCTCAAGGGCAATCTGCAAAAACTCCTCAGCTGGGGGTTTAAGGCCCATCACATTCTGACTTTGACTTCTTCACATCAATGCTCTCCACTGCACAGCTCCCTCTTTCCCATTTGCACAGAGCATTTCCCTACCTGGGATGCCTCTCCTCAACTTGGAATCTTGCTTCTCTCTAATCAAAGCTCAGCTCAGGTGCCACTTCTTCTGTAAAGCCTCCCTGGTTGTCTCAATGCTTCCTGCTCTCTCCCTCCTCAAGCCATCTTCTACTTCCATAAAAGTGTGCAAGATCCCACCTGCCTGCCCTCCTTCCTTCCTTCCTTTCCACCAAGAGAATGGAACTTTGGGAGAGTTGTTCTTTTGCTTTTGTCAGATAACAAACACTCAAAGATAAATGTTTGTTGGATTGAATTTAGGCCTCTTGTGGTCTCAGTATTCTAAGATTTTTGCACCTGTAAATTCTCATTAATATTGAGTGCTCATTTTCATGTGTCTGTGGACCCTCTAGACCAAATGCAAAAATGAACCATACTAAATTCCAGATTTTCAGAAACTTTGTATTGTAAAATTGGGAAGAGGGCAAGACAAAGGTTTTCAGCAGTAAGCAAGTTTAAGCCACTAAATAACAAATTAAGGAATAAGTGTGAACGATTCAGATAAGCTAATAAGCCCCTGATGACCCTGCTGGATCATAATATCGTTATCAGGAAGCATTACTGTGAACAGGGATAGCTTGTTTTGTTGACCTCCTCAGAGGTCGATATTAGACAATTAAATAGCATCAATAAATGTCTACTCTTATTTTGCGGAATCCACAGTTTAACTTGGAAGGTGGAATGGAGTTACTATGGAGCTCTGTGGAGAAATGAAAACAAATGCCTAAGTTTTCTCACAACTTCCAAATTGATTTATTTTCAAAATTAATATTTCAAACTTAAGTCTGACTCAACCTCAGTCTTCCTGGAACAAAAAGGATGCCTATTTATTTACAGATTTGCAGTTTACCATTTGCTTTCTTTTCTACAATGCTGGAAAGTGGGTACTACAATTAAAGGATACCCTCACTCACCTTCTAGATGAGGGAGGAGAAAACTCCTAGCCCAATGGGAAATTTTAAATTGGAAAAAAAAACAGGAGTGTGGAACCATCCAGATTCATTTCGTGATTTTGTGACTGTTTCACCAGGTCAATTAAAAACTTGGATGACTAGGTTTTTTACAGTCAGCAGATATTAAGTCATAATCCACTGTTTTATATGACCCAGACTTCCAATTCTGTTTATGAAAGAACAGAAGCTTTTTATGCATAATCATCGTCATCAAAAACTTTTTCAAAGCTTTTATGTGTGCTGTATCTTGTGTGGGTCAGAAGAATGTATCTCCCTCCACTCTCTGCTGCTGAAAGAATTTTTGAAAATGTCTGGTAATATAAAGAGAACATGAGAAGGGCAGATTTGAGGAGCCCCATTTCTCCCAGTAGAAGGACTCTCTTCTATGGGCTAACTTATAACCTCCAGTGCTCCTGCCTCCTTTACTTTTCAAAAAATATGCATCATCACTGGAAGAGCTTCCCTTTTTTTTTTTTAAGGTTTTTTTGCAAGGCAAATGGGGTTAAGTGGCTTGCCCAAGACCACACAGCTAGGTAATTATTAAGTGTCTGAGACTGGATTTGAACCCAGGTACTCCTGACTCCAAGGCCAGTGCTTTATCCACTATGCCACCTAGCCACCCCTGAGCTTTCCTTTTAGAACTGCCATTCCAGTAGAATGACCACATACAGCTTTTCAACTGAGAAAAAGAGAATTGATTCTAATTCCATACACTCAAAATAACCAGAAGAGAAACAATGACTACTACCCGTTTTCAGCTGGCTTGTGAATGGGACACACCAAATAGATGACTCAGCCAACGGTCATGTCTCGGGAAGCTTGGCAGCTGATTTTCCACTAGGATTCCTATTTCAGTTCATTGAAGTTGCAGAAGAGGTGTGGTCAAAGAGCAATGCTTAGAATCATGGGACCTTTCTTTGAGAGTTAAATTTTAAAATAATCCATACCTCAGAGTGAAGTAAAATCTAAATTAACACTAAATGCTGGAAAGTTTTTAGAAACTGGTTGTTCCTATAGCAGCAGGGAGCAATTGTGCCAGTTAGACAACCGTTTGCTCCAGTTTCAAACTTTTTCCTTTGAAGAGGGTGATAAAGGAGTTCTTATCTGTAAAGGATTCCAGAATGTGTTGGTAATCCACAAGCACCAAATTTAGGCAACATAGCACAGTGAATAGTGATGGCTTTGGCAAGTGAAAGAGACCTGAATTTTAATCTTATCTTAGATATTTGGGAGAGCTAGGTGGCACAGTGGATAAAGTCCTGCACTTGGAAGATTCATTTTTGGGAGTTCAAACCCAGTCTCAGGCACTTCCTAGCTGTGTAATCCTGGGCAAGTCATTTAACCCTGTCTGCCTCAGTTCCTCATCTGTCAAATGATCTGGAGAAGGAAAAGCCAGTATCTCTGACAAGAAAACTCAAAAGAGCATCATGAAGAGTTGACGATATAAATGAAACAACTGAAAATGAACATCTCAGACACCTATTGATGTATAATGCTACACAAGTCTCTTAACCTGAGAGGTCTTTATTTGTAAAATGAAAACAGAAACAGTACCTACCTCTTAAGATAACTGGGGGAATAAAATGATATAATGTATTCAAAGTCAACCTTAAAAGGACATATAAATGCTAACTAAATTTTGTTATGTTTAAACTTTTGTTTTAAAAACAGGCAGCTTGTAACCATTCAAAGGAAGGCAAGCATTCTACAATCCACAGCCTATTTCAGACCTGTGAGCCTATCGCTCCCTCTGCTGTCTCCTCCGGTGGGATGGAAAGCACCTTGAGGGCAGGGGGCTGTTTGAGTTTTGTACTTATGTCCTTAAGGACTAGCATAGTGCCTGACACGAGCAGGCATTTATAATGTTTATTAATTGTTTGATATCTCTATCACTGCCTAAGTCTAAGATTTCTGGTTTAGGAGATCCCAGTCAGCAAGGCAAAAAGATAAAGAAGAAAGTAAATCCTGCCTTAGTCTGTGCACTTCTTCAAGGGCAACTGTGGTGAAGAGGTAATTTTCTTGTGCCATATTTTTTGCCTCCATAATAAACAAGGAAAATACACTGGTCTTGACATTTAAAAGGCAAGGTTCAAGTTCTGCCCCAACATTCCTAGCAAGATTTAATTTTAATGGGCCTCAGTTTCTTCCCTTGTAAAATGAGACCAGTAACAGCCATGCTCGCCACTTCAAAGCACCTTGTAAACTTTTATGCAAGGAAAGCGTTTTCTTTGAATTTTTTTTTTTTACAAACATCAGGAAAACTTCCTAATAGAGCAGAATGGGCTGTGTGGCGAGGCGGTGAGTGCCCATCACTGACGATCTTAAAACAACGTGTGGGAATGCTGTGACAAGAATGAATTTCAGGACATGGGTTGGATTAGACGGTGGCTGAGGCAACTTCTAGAAGTCTGTGGTTCTGCCTTTAACTATTTCAAGGCAGTTTCTATGCCAGAGGCATGAAACTTGCCTCCAACTCTCTGACTGGAGTCTGTCCCAGATTAAAATGTAGTTCCTACCTGACTTCAGTGGGCTGATCTAGTAACAAAACATACAAATATATATATATATATATACATATACATATATATATGATTGTATATAGTTTTCTAAGTCAAAATGAGACCCGTTTGGTGGCCCCTAGTTGCTTGTTTTATTTTTCTTTGTTTAATGCCGATGCTCTATGCTACGTTCTGTCTGAGATATCGTAATTAAAGTTTTCTGATGATGCTGATGAGAAATTTAGAAAGAGCAGGAAAGATGGTCCAGGAAAGAAAGCATGAGAATACACCCGCTCTGGGGAAAAACATGAAAAATCAGTAGAGACACAAGATTAACCACCCAATCAGCTTCCATTTATGGAGATCCCAGAACCACAGATTCACAGTTGGAAGAGAGCTCAAAGGTGAGGAAATTAAAACCCAAATTCATCGATTAAGCAACTGATGGGCCCAGGGAGCCGGAACCCTTCAAGTCCTGTCACCCAGAAGCCAGCCCTCAGGTGAGGACAGGAGAGCCTCGGGGGCTCGGACTGTTTGCTTCTGACACATAGTTAGCTTTTATCTTTCATTTTGCTTTTTTGCAAGGCAAGGGGGTTGAGTGGCTTGCCCAGGGCCACACGGCTGGGTCATTATGAAGTGGCTGAGGCGGGACTTGAACCCAGGTCCTCCTGACTCCAGGGCCGACGCTGTAACCACTGCGCCACCTGAAAAGTGTGTATAAATATATATACACATACACACACACACACACACACACACACACACACACACACACACGTGTGTGTATATCGGTTTGTGCAAGGCAGTGGGCTGCGTGACTCGGCCGAGGCCACGCACCCGGTCAGCCACGCCTCGGACGCCGCATCTGCCCCGGGCTCCGGGGCCCCGCGCCCGCTCCGCCCGCGCTGCTGCCAGTCCTCGGCGGGGGCGGCCGCGGCCCCTCCGGGCGGGGCAGGGGAGGCGGGGCCGCAGGCCGGCGGGGGTCGTCGCCGCGGACCAATCAGAGGCAGGATGCCCCCCCGAAGGCCCAATGGCGGCCGGGGTGGGCGGGGCTCAGGCCGGGCCCCCGCGGCGCGGAGGAGCCCGGGCGCGGAGGGGCCGCGGCGCGGAGGAGGCCCCGGCGGAGGCCGCGGCGCGGGGCGGGGGGGGGGGGGCTACTCACCGGCTCTGGCGGCGGAGGCTCAGCGCGTCTCCCGGGCCCCCACCCCGAGGCTGCCGCGGCCACGGCAGCGCCTGCGCCTCGGCTCCGGCCCCGCCGCCGCCGCCTCTTTCGAAAGGGCCAATCGGAAGCGGGGGGCGGGGCCACCCGGAGCCGGACGAGGCCCCGCCCGCCAGGGCCGCGGGGCGGAGGCGAGACGCGCGCGAGGCAATGACTCACCGCGGGGCGGGGCCGGCGGGGCCGGAGGGGCGGGGCCGGAGGGGCGGGGCCGGAGGGGCGGGGCCGGAGGGGCGGGGCGGGGCCGGCGGCCCGGGAGCCGTCCTGTCACCGGGGAGGACGCCGAGGCCCGGGGGCGGAGCGGCCTGCGGGCCCCGCCCCCACACCTGCGGGCCCCGCCCCATCACCGCGCCCGCCCCGCCCCCACACCTGCGGGCCCCGCCCCCAGCCCCGCGCCCGCCCCGCCCCCACACCTGCGGGCCCCGCCCCCAGCCCCGCGCCCGCCCCGCCCCCACACCTGCGGGCCCCGCCCCCAGCCCCGCGCCCGCCCCCACACCTGCGGGCCCCGCCCCAGCCCCGCGCCCGCCCCGCCCCGGCCTCAGGTGTCCCGCGGGGATGCCGCAGGCCGGGCTGGGCCAGGGCCGCAGATGGGGAAGCCGGGGCCGCCGGGCCTCCCCAGTCGCCCCCCATCTCCCCCTGGACCCCCGGCCCCGGAGGAGAGACGAGGCGGTGACTTTGCACCCCCAGCCCCACAGCGGGCACTTCGTAGGTGCTTCACCCACGCCCCGGGTATCCCCGAGGCCTAGCACAAAACAGGCCTAGCCTGCGCGCTTGTGGAATTCAGCGGAGCCCCCCAGCCCGGCCCGCTGAGCCCCGGGACGGCGCCCCGCAGGGTGAACTGACCCGACCTGACCGTGAGTGCCCGAAGCGCCAGCCTCCAATTACAGGGAGCCACCCGCGTCTCCTTCCCGGGCGGGATGTCCCCGAGGCTGGCATCTTAATGACCCACTCGTGGCTTCCCACATCCACCCGGCTGCTGCCTGCGGGCGGGGCTGCCAGTGCTACCAGCCCGACTGCCTCCTGCCCACCTGGGGAACATCCCCTTTCTCGATGTTTCGCCTCATGCACCATTTCCAGAGAACGCAGTCTGCGAACAGTCCAAGCAGCCCAGTCTCTGTGCTTGCCCGTGACGGGACACCTGATACCTGCACAGCGGTCTTCCCTCTGTTTTCTCTAATTTCACAGCGGGTGATTAGAATATCCACCGCCTCTGCTCTATTCCAGCTCTGAAGCGGATAAAACCCTTGATTTCCCAGTTGCCTTGTATACAGCCCTTTAGAAAGGCCGCCTGCGGTTGCATTTCACTTCTATTATCTTTCTCTTTTTTTTAGGGTTTTTTTTGCAAAGCAAACGTGGTTAAGTGGCTTGCCCAAGGCCACAGGGCTAGGTCATCATTAAGTGTCTGAGATCGGATTTGAACCCAGGTCGTCCTGACTCCAGGGCTGGTGCTTTATCCACTACGCCACCTAGGCGCCCCTCACTTCTATTATCTTTCTTTTGAACCTGCTCTCACATAACATTATCTCCTTTAAATGGAAACTGGTTTATGTCAAGGACTGGTTCCTTTTGTGCCTTTGTATCCCTGCCTTTTTGAAGAGTGAGGATCTGGCAGTCTAGCTGGTGAGTCTTACAAACAAACATGTATTTAGTTATCTAAAGTGAGCCAGAAGGGTGCTAAGTTCTGGGGACAGAAAGAAAGGTAAGAGACAGTTCCTATTCTCCAGCCTGTCCCATTCCAGTCAGAGAGAAAGTATACAAAGGACTATGTACAAACACACTGGTACAGGATAAATCCCAATCAGCTTTAGGAAGCTACTGGCTCTAAAGGCCATGGGGAAAGACTTCCAGTAGAAGATGGGATTTATAGCTTGCACTTGAAGGAAGCCAGGGATGATGAGGGATCCAGGTACATTATAGACAACAGACAAATACGTATTAGTTTTATTGAATTTCTGGATTGACATAACTAATTGCATCCTGTATGAGTGGCTGAGACTGCAGGGATTGCTTTATTCGATGGGAATTTATTGTGGACATAGTGAACACCCCTCTGGACTAATCTTTATTTTGGGGGAATATTCTGAATTGGTTTTCTAGTATAAAAGAGAGATATGTAAGGAATGTGCTTAAATTAATTTTCCCACCCTAGGGAACATAATAGGTATATGATCTTACTTCTAGCAATAAGGTCAAAACTCACCAGGCATGCTCACCACAGACTTTGTCGGCCATATCCAGCCTGTTCTCTTGACATTGTGTAGGTATCAATGAGGCATGTTAGCTGACCACTGGGTGTGCCTGACTGGTACATCTTTCTTCTTTCTGATCATCTATTTTTCCCATTCTTGCATGATTCCTCATTTGCAATGCATCACAACCTGCGTACCTCTCAATTTTCCTCTGCCAATTCTCCATTTCTCTAGTGTTCCTTGATCCAGGCCTCTAAATCACCAAAAGACTATGAGCATTAAGGAGATGGGCCCTTGTTTCAAGGAGAAGGTTAGAAGTTATAAAAAGATTTATCCCAAAGGCAATCTAGTCTACTCTCTTCCTCTGTGCAAATCTGGGTCCAGTTCAAGATTATTTGCTGAAGTCATTCAAGACAAGTTCATTTCAGTAGACAAGCTCTTTTGATTGTCCATCCAACTGCATATCAGAGTCTGCAAAAGAGGCATTCTTCATCCACTTGGTTCACTGATTGATTTGTGCATTGTTCATCCATGGTCAACAGACATTCTTCTTTGTGTGTTGCCTATCCAAGGCATTTCATAAAGCCTTAAAATTTTTATTTTTTTATTTGATACATTCATTTATGGACCATCCATCTATATCATGTCAGATAATTTGGAAAATTTGGTCCAACTATGAGTTGTTCATCCATCATTGTCCAGACCATAAACGTTCTTTACTCCATTAAAAGAAAAACCTACTGTGTGGAAGGCATTATGCTAAATCTTGTGAGGAATTTTAAAAGGTGTAACTGGGTCCTTGATCTCACAGACTTTACCATTCAATGGAGAAACTAAAGTGGAATATCCAATTTCTAGAAATACTCTTGTATTTTAGACTATCTGTGTCCCTGTTTTATCTAGAAGTCAGCTTCTCTGTTTTATTTCCTCTGTCTTCTACTTCCTGAGTTACAGCTACTTTTTAACAAATAAATAAATAATGAAATTTGACTTTTTTATTTTCCTTCAGAAGTTTTCCTCATAATTACTGTTATATGTATGAATTGCCCTCATCAATGTCATCTTTCATAAGTCAGATGGCATAATATTATGAACTCTGAAAGAATGGTCTAACTTCTGTGGAATGATTTCAGTTATCATTTACTAGAAATTTTGCTAAATATGGTCCTCTGGGCCATTCTTTTAATCATAAACTTTTATTAAATAACATGGTAGCTTCATTTACCTAGAGTTAGAAAGGTTCCTGTGAAACCATCCATCTAATCCAAAACTCTCATTTTATACATGGAGTTAAGTCCAAGGTTGCACAGGCAGAAAGTAGCAGAGTCTGAATTTGACTCTAGGTCTCTTGACTCCAAATCTAGCACTCTTTCTGGGCTAGACACAGTGCTATATTCTGGGGGGGGGGGTAGGGAGCAGAACCAAAAATTAAATAATCCTGGTCCTCAAGGAGTTTATGTATTTAATAACAAGTGAGTTTATTTTATAATGGTTCTTTGGGGTACCTCGGATAACTGATCTCATTTGAATGTGACAGAAGACTGATTAGTGTTATGCCAGATTTAAGAAGCTGGCAAAATAGATAGAGCCCTGGCCCAAGAGTCAGGATCTGAATTCAAATCTATCCTCAGACAATTGCAGATGGTGAGACTCTAGGCAAGTTACTGAATCATGTTTGCTAAAAAAGGGGAGGGAAAAGATGTTGGTGTGTGCCTGCCTACTCAGAGAAAACACAGGAAATCCAACCATTGGTTTTTGAAGGAAAATACACTCATCAGACAGGATGTTGCTAAAAAAAAGGGGGGGGTGATGTATATAAAGTGTTCCAGGACAAGAAATGCCAGTGGAATGGAATTCATGGAATAATAGACTTGTTGATTGCCATCATACTGGGAGAGAGCTTGAAACACAGGGGCAACTCAGACTTCTCAAGATAAAGGATGGAATATTAATTCATACCAATAAAAATGTGTTAAATACCTGGAATGATAAAGGCACTTTACTGCACCCTGGAGATAAAAAGATGAAAGATGGTACCAAGCCTCCCCTCAAGGATTTTCACCCCAATATAGGAAGCATAGTAACTAGACAAATAAGTATGTCAGATTCAATGCGATGGAGATAAAAGAGAGATCATTCAAAGAGTTAGCACTTCTTTTAAGCACCTACTAGGTGACATAATCAAAAGACAGATGACCTTAGAACCAAGAAAACCTGGGTTTGAGCCATTCTTGAGGACTCAGACTGTATGTGTTTGAACAAGTCACTTAATCTCTCAAAGTTCTAGGTCTTAAAGACTAAGTGGTAGAAAGGTTGCCAACCTCCAAAGGTAAAGGGAGTTTGAATTCCCTTTTCCAAGAAATCACCTGAACCTATGTGGTAGACACTATGTTGAGGTCCTGGGTATACAAAAGGAGAGACCCTGTCCTCAAGTAGCTTACCTTCTGCAGGAGGAATACAGAATGTTCCCTGATAAATACAATGTTTTATGAAATAAATACAAAGTGATTTTTCATACAATATGCTTCGTGATCCAAACAAAAATACTACGTGAGAATATGAGGGATGAGAAATGACTTTCTTCTCTAAAAATTAGGGAATAAAAATAATTAGTAAGATTTGCAAAGCAATTTTACATGTATTATTTCATTAGATCCTCACAACAACCTTGGAAAGTAGGTGCTGTTATTATCTCTATTTAACAGATGAAAAAACCAAAGCAGATATATGTAAAGTGACTTACTCAGGTTCTCTTAGTTAGTATTTGAGGCAGGATTTGAACTTAGGTTTTCTTACTTTCAAACTAACACTCCATCCACTCAGCCAGGTAGCTGAGTAGGGGAAGGGATGGATGCTTGTGTGGAGAGAAGTACCTAAGTTGGATCTAAAAATAAGAGGATTTCAAAAGGTCAAAATGTGGAAGCAATCAGATTGCTATTCTTTGTACTCAAAGACATCCCGAAGTCAATCAAGGTCAAGGCACCATATGTCTGACTGTGACTGATCAGGCCACAATGAGCTCAGAAGGTTTTACTACAGATGGCACAAATGGTCCATATGAATGTTTTGAGTGGAGATGCCCATTTTCTTTTGAGCTACTGCAATTCTTCATTGTTCATAGAGCACAGTGCCTTCTTTGATGTAGGCATGCTATGTTGGATGACCCTGTGCCAGTGGCTAAAAATCAATTTCAGGAATGGAAAAGAAATGTGAAGATACAGAAAAATGAAAAGGATAGGGTCAGATTGAAGGATAACTATTAAGCTGCTGTATATAAAGGAAAATGAAGACAAACAATCCCATTAACATCAGCTTGAACCAGTTTGAGGGTTTCAAATGGCAGTCGAGTTAACGAGTGTATAACTGACCCACTAGGCAACAGAAGACCACTGGAGAGTATTGACAGAGGTATGAGGTGATCAGAGCACCACAAGATGAAGGTTCATTTAGCAGTTGGAGAAAGGTTGGCTTCCTGGTTCCAGGAAATGATTTGGGAAGCTTAAACTATAGTCCAAATGAGAGGTAATAAGTTGCTTGCATTATGGTAGTAGCACTATGAGTATCCAGTGGGGAAGAATACAACAGAACTTATAGTCTTAAAGTCTATAAGATTTAACAACTAACTGGAGTTGGTTATAGAAATGGAAAATATCCAAGACAACTCAGAAGCTTTTAGCCCAGTAACTTGAAAGATTGTGATACCATCAATACAGAGAAGAGAGATGAAGAGCTGGTTAGAGGTGGGGAGTGAAGAAGAGATGATCATTTTAATTTAATTTAATGTACGGTTTAGAATGCTGATAGGACATCTAGCAGGAGATGTCCAGCAGGTGAATAAACATGCAGGGCCAAAATTAAATAATAGGTTGGAGCTAAATACAGATTTAGAAGTCACTCAAGAGGTGATCATTTAAGCAATGGGTTTAGGTGGAAATTGCTAAGATAATTGCTAAAGAAAAAGGAAGAGGGGAAGGGAAAACAGGGGAAAGGGGAGAACAGAAGGGACGGGACTAAGAGCAGAGTCTTGGAAAATACCTTCATTTATGAAGTGTGGAGAAGTTGAACCCATGAAAGAGTTTTGTTTCTTAGTGACAAACCCATGATAAGAAGGGGGTCAGACAGGTGGGAAGTGAAACTGGAGACTACCGTATTAGGAAACCAAATGAGAGAGAGAGGATGCTCAGCTGGGTCAATCTGCAAAAACTGAGAATGAGAAATGAAAATCCATGCCTAAAACCTTAAGTTCTGTGATGAGATCTGAAGCCAGATTAGCAAGTAGGGTCTTGAGAAGTGAATGGGAAGTGAGGTGGTGACTCCAGACTCCTCTTTCCAGACAGTTTAGGAGTAAAGAGGAAGGGGACCGTAAGACAATGATTTGAGAGAGCCACAGAATCAGAGGAAGTAAAGCTGATGTTAACATGACATCATGTGTATCTTTAACCAAAGTGTCTGTTCACATGAATGTTCCAAATAGCTCTACTGGGACATCTTAAATTTGGGCATTTCCTGATGTTTTCTTTTGTCTTTCTTTGGTTTGCCACAAGGACCCAAATGGGATAAGGAAGAAAGGGACATTTTTAAAAAATAAAAACACAACAAAGACCCTCACACAATAGGATTTGTGGAACAGATACCAGAGTAAAATTTTTTCCACTTCCTTTTGGTGAATTATGGAAAACATTCATCCTGGACACAGAACTGTATAAGCTATGCCTCCTATTGCAACAGTTTCCAAATGAGCCCCATGTTTTTCTAAGTTAATATCCAATGGACGCTGGTATAACTTACCTCTTCAATCATATACATAAATACCCATCAGGGAGAACACCATCCTTCTAGGACCCCCAGATTCACAATCTTGAAATCATTCACAACTCTTCACTCTCCCTGATTCTCCACTTACCCACTCAGATACAATATTTGCCAGATTTTATGATTTAGCATATCTCTTCTCTGTTCACTTTAGCTCAAGGCCTCACTATGCCTTACCTAGAAGGCACTGGTGGGACCTAGAGACAGGCAGACCCAAGTCCAATTCTAGCCTCAGATAAACCCTAATGGTATGATCCTAGACAAGTTATTTAGCCTTTGTCACCATTTCCTCAACACTAAAATTAGGATAATAAAGTCCCTGTTTCCCAAGGTGACAGCTGTGAAGAATAAATGAGGTAATATTTGTAAAAATACTTAGCACAGTGCTTGTGCTAAAAGAAGGCATTTGGTAAATGTGTTTCCTTCCCATCTTAAACCATTTCAATAGCTTCCTAATTGGTCTTCCATTTTCTAGTCTGTTCTCTCTAGTCTATCTTCCAGCTAGCTCCCCAAATGAAATTCTTAAGGTACAGACTTTGACATGCTACTGCACTCCCCAGCTTAAAAAAGCTTGTGACTCTCTCTTGTCACTAAGAAAAAATCGAAATCCTTTCATTTGGCATTTGAAGTCATGGTAGAATTTAAGCTTCTTGAGGATCATAACTGTGTCTTTACTGTCTTTGAATCAACAGTGACAAATACATAGTTAGCATGGAGAATGGAATGGAAAAGGATGAGATGGAATGGAATGAAATATATATATATATATCCATATGCAATTCCTGGACCTCCCACTAGTGAAGAGAGTGTCCCACACCACTGGGTCTTGGGACAGGGTTTCATATCCAGCAAATGCCTTTTATTTGTCCCCTACTACCCTAATGAGTTATTCCATTGACTAATGAAACTCTCTGGATTGTTTTAAGTTAACTTCCTGCTTTTAGACATTTTCCCCTGGGCTAGTAAAGATTTCTTGGATTTACTTTAGGCTAGAATGAATTAATCTTTTTGCTTCTTGAGGTTTCTGGCCTTGTTCACCAAAGGAGGCTGAGCAAAGGAAAGACTGAAATGTTAGGACTGAGAGAGTGTCCTAACTCTTAGGCTGGGCCAACCTGGAAAAGCTTCCCATACAAATGTGGGCATATGTGCCCCAAATTTTTGACTCGGGAAACCTCACAAATCATAAAGTACCAATGTTAACTGGTTTTAAAAGTCTGGTCAAATGGTGGGGGATGATGGAGCCTTCCTGACACTGAGTCATCTACAGGCAGAAAAATCAAAAAGTCACAGTCATGGGCCCAACTAGAAACCAACAACAGGAAGTGAAAGGGAAGGTTTGAGGAAATATGGCAAAGGAATTCTTGATGTTGGTTCACTATGTCACTCTTGGAACCTCAGAGAAACTGGAAATGGTCAGGGGAAGTTACAGTAGGGTTTCATTGGACCAAGAAAAGTGACCAAGATGTGGCACCCATGTTGTGAACATTTCAAACAGACAACAAGCATTTATTAAGTGCTGATTGTGTGGGAAACTCCAGGAATATAGAGAGACCAAAATGAAGCAGTTCTTGCCTTTAAGGAACTTTTGTTGTAACAGGGATCAGAGGACTATGGTTTTAGAAATAACTTTTGAGATTATCTAGTCTAACCCCCTAATTTTACAGTTGAGGAAACTGAGACCCAGGGAAGTACAGTAACTTGAACAAGGTCAAGCATCAGAAGTAAGATTTGAACCCAGATTTCTGGTTCCAGGGTCCTAAAGTTCTTTACACTGTTGTACACTCCCTATTATATATCCCCTACACCCCCCTTCTTCCTCCTGATTTCCCTATTACTTCTCCCAGGCTCACAACCTCCATTCCTCACTTGTACTCCCCTCACATACCCAAACTTTACCAAGGTTGGTGGTTTTCTATACATCCCCTTCATTTCCCTCATATAGTCACCAATCTAGTTATAGAACCCATCACCTCACACCTGGACTGCTGTAATTATCTTTTGATTGATCTCCTTGACTCAGTCTTTCCACTCTCTGATCTATTCTTCACTCAACTACCAAAATGGTTTTCCTAAAACAGGTCTGTGTCATTTTCTTTACCTAATCATCATCATCATCTTCATCATATTTGTCCTTCATTCCTGAAGAAGACTAGGACATCATCAGGGAAGTGATGCCATGACCACATGAATTGGATTTGAGTGAAGGGGAGCTTTACTAAGTCACCAGCCTCACTTTCTCCTCCTGAGCCTTCTGTGTCCAGTGGCTAGATATGAATCAGGACTACTAGAGATGGCCTTGGATGCAAGACTGTCGGGGTGAAGTAACTTGCCCAAGGTCCCATAGCTAGTAAGCAAGAGTATGAGGCCAGATTCAAACTCCCATCCTCCTGACTCCAAGGCCAATGCTTTATCCCTTGCTCCACCTTGTTGCCCTCATTACTTGATAAATGGTAATGGTTCCCTGTTACCACCAGGATCAAATATAAAATCTTTTCCTGGGCTTTTAAAGCCCTTCCCAAATTGACTTTTCCTCTAGCTTTTCATCTTCTCTAGTAACAATGGCCTTACTTAGACAAGGTACTCCATTTCCTGACTTTTTACTGTGTATTTCCCAAGCCTGTATATTCCTCCTCACCTTTGTCTCAGACTTTCCTTCCAGTCTCAGTTCAAATTCCACCTTCTGCAAGGGGCTGTTCCTGGTGGTTCTGCCACCCCTTTCTTGCCCCTGCCCCTGCCCCACAGTGCCATCTTTTTGAGATAACCTTCTTTTTTGCATCACATTATATCTTAAATATACATCATTATTTCCATGTGGTTTCCTCCCTTAAAGTGCAAGCTCTTTGAGGGCAGGAATTATTTTTGCTTTTCTTCACATAATGTTTCTCACACAACAAATTCTCACCGACTGGCTTTCCCTCTGCATCATCCATAGACTCAATCAAAAAACTTATCAACATCCAAAGAATTTGTTTTGTGTTCGGGAGTCCCAAGAAAAGCTCAGGTTGACATTGTTTGTTCGATGATTACAGTATATTTGGACATATGCCTTTAATAAAAATCTGGGCAGTACAGGAAGGTCGAGGTACAAAACAAGCACTTCCCCCATTACAACAAATAAAATTGAAACAACAATCATGCGGATTTGCCAAACTGGGAAGATTGGTCCCAAGGAGTGAGTCTCTCTTCTAAGTGAAGCATCCTCCCCCCAGAGCTCTTCTACCAAGAGATCTCCCCCTCCTGTGAACGTTTGTGAAGACTCACTAATTATAAATACCGAATGAAATGACCGTGTGAAATCAAAGTACAAATGCAATAAAGAAGTCATACAACTAATTTATATTTCTATGAACATAAACCATGGTCCCCTCCCTCCCCACCATCAGACCCCTACCCTGAAGTTTAGCATTGCACATCCCAGATTTCACAGAGGAGTGGAGTAAACTTGTGGTCATTCACCCTCCAGGACATCAGCATCTCAGCATGATGATGATTAAATGTTCTCAGCTCTGTGAGGCGGCCCAGAAGACAGGCAAAGTGTTGGGGGTTTTCAGGCTGGTGTATCTTGCACAGTTTTTGTAGGACTTCCAGCAGTGGTTCTTGAAGCCTCTCCACAGAGTCTCTGTCCTTTATGTATTGTCTGTCTAGTTGGAGATGGGAAATAAATAAAGTCAGTGAGATAGAATGTATTGTTTGGACAGAAGTGAGGAAGCACCTTTTGAAAATGGAACATGGGGCAGTGATGATTGAGTCTCACTACCACAACGAAAACATTCATAAGATGACTCCAGCTCTACTCCATTTCTACAGAGGGGTAAATTGAGGCCCAGAGGACTTAAGTGACTTGCCCAGGTCACACAAAAAGTAAGTATCAAAGGCGATTTGATACCAAGGCTTTCAGATTCCTAGTCCAACACTCCATCCACCCCACCGCATCAGTTTTCCTGACTGATTGATATCTCCTGGTTTCTTATTATAAAATATGTTTGAACATTATCATTTTCTATGTTTGCTCATTTTTTTCAAAGACTTGAAAAAAGAGAGCAGAGGACAAATTATTAGCTTTTCCTCATATTTAATTCAAAAGAAACCTTGGAAGCCATGCAGCCCAACTCATTACTTATAAAGAATCCTTCTTAGAGCATGCTTGTTAAGAAAGCATCCAAGCATTACTTGAAGACCTCTGGTAAAGAAAAACTATGGCTTATTTATTTTCATTCAAATATATTTTGGGTAAGCATTTACATTTTTGCCATCTATCCCAACCATAATTTAAGAGGAAAAAAAAAAGAAAAACAAAGTTCCCCACAACAAATATACAGAGTAAAGCAAACAATTTCCCAAACTCACAGAGATATGAGAAAATTGGAATGCAGAATGAAATAAACATATTTGAACCCACTACATCTGGATGGTATCCATTATCACCTTCAAAAGATTGTAACAGAAAAATACCTTTTTTCCTATATTTAGCCCAAATATGCCACTTTCAAACTTCTACGCATTGTTCCTTGTTCTATTCTTGAAGGCAAGCAGAATAAGTTTCATCTCTTACACCTGATACATCTTCAAGACAGACATCATGACTCCTTCCCAGGCCCTTGGTCTTCACTTTTTCTAGAAAAGAATTCCCCCTTCCTTCAATTGCTCCCAAGACTTTGCTGCCCTTCTTGGGGCCCTTTCCAACTTAGCCAGATCCTTTTCAAACTATGACGTCCCACACAAAATAGCTCCTGTACCCATAGCTGATTAAAACTAGGAACATAACCTTGTGATTACCTGGTGATAGGATGACAATTGCTGTGAGCAAAGCGTATTCTTCTTGGGTCATTTTCAACTCTCCAATGCTTTTATAAAAATTAAACATAGGAGTTATGTATTCATCTGATATACCTGTGGAGGAGGAAATCACCTTTTAAAAAAAAACACTGAAAGATTTTAAAGTTTCAAATGGCCTAACCATATAGGTACATACAAAGAAGTGTGTCTATCTGTTGTCTTCACCAAAGACAAAAAGCAATCTAGGTGAGGAAAGACAGCACTCTTATATTGTCTAGTCATTTGGGTAACTTTGCCTTCATTTTACACATGCTGGATGATGAATTGTAATGAATTGCATTTCCAAAAGAAGCATGAAATTCTTTCATTTTATGCTGGTATTCCTTCAGTATTTTCATATACTTATTATCTTTAATAGTAATAACCACTTTTTATAGTGCTTTTAAGGTTTGCAAAGCTTCTTATATACAATATCTTTGGGGGCTTTCTGGGTTCAGTAACTGTAATTTCAGTAACAGGTAATTTCATGGGTATAGGGAGTTCTTGATCACAGTAGATCAACACCTCCGAAGAGTGATGTCAAACTATATGTGAGGATCCCTGTGGCCCCATATTGACTGAGAAAACCATACTTTAACACTATGTATGATGCATTTTTCTTTATTTGTTAACTATTTCCCAATTATATTTTAATCTGGTTCAGTCCCTAATTAGGAATATTATGGGCGAGGCCAGTCCCTGTGTTTGACTCCTCTGAATTACAGTTTAAGAAGTAGCCTGGTCTAGAGAAACCTGAACAAGGTTTGCCTCAGATCAGATCAATAGCAGTCAGAAAGTCAGTTCTATATTTTTATTCATTTATTCATTCCACAAATATTTTACACTTTGTAGACAAAGACAAGCAGCCCCAAATCATGGCTTCATCTTAAGAAGAATTACTTACATTTATGTAGCACCTACTATGTGTGGGCCCCTGTATAAGTACTGCTTTATACCAAAATCTTATTTGAATTTCACAGCAATTCTGGGAGGTAGACAATCTTATTCCTATTTTGCAATCAAGTAAACTGAGGCAAACACATACTATAAGGCCACACATAATAAAAATCTGAGATTGACAGGGGTAGCTAGGTGGTGCAGTGGATAGAGCACCGACCCTGGAATCAGGAGTACCCGAGTTCAAATCCGGCCTCAGACATTTAATAATTACCTAGCTGTGTGGCCTTGGGCAAACTGCTTAACCCCATTGCCTTGCAAAAACCCTAAATAATAAATAATAAAAAAATAAAATCTGAGATTGAATTAGAACTCAAATCTTCCTGATTCCAGGCCCATCATTCTATCTACTATTCCACCTAACTGCCAGGGAATTCATGAATAGTTGTGGAAATGAATTAAATCTAGTCAATTTCTACACATTATTATATTAATAATAATAATAGACATTTGTATAGCACAATAGATTTTAAAAAGCATTTAATAGACATTAAGTTATTTGAACATCTCAACAACCTTGTAAGGTAGATAGATAGATCTATTATGTCTCCTTATCCCCCTTGCTCAAAATTAGTACCTGGCCCATTGTCAGTATTGTTGAATGAATGAATGAATGAATGAGTGAATGAATGAATGTAGGAGTGTCACCAGAATACAAGTCTTCTGGACTTTTAAGTTCACCGTGCTTTCCCTATCACCAGGCTGCTTCTAGTAAAATAATTCACTTCTTACTGATGCTTTAATTCTTTGGTTAGTTCATCTAACTGTTGCCTTACCATTACCTGATGTATTTCCTTATGTTGTTCTCCATAATAAATGAATACAGACCCCTTTCTATCAGAATGGAAAACTTGAAGCAATCTGATTATATGTAGTTTAATGATAGAGTCAGGCTGCATATATACTAGAAGAAACATTATTGGCACAGATATCAGTCCTGCTGTCCTTGGGTTGCTAAGTAAGCTCTGGCAAATAACAACCCATTCATTTATCTGTGCCCCATGGAAATTAGATGAATGTCATGCACTTTGTCCTTTACAAAGATGGATGGATTGTTATCGATCATCCCAAGATTCACTGGGGACTGACAAATGGGCTGATAATTGATTCCACTACATTTCTCAGGTACTGAGATGAAGCAAAGATTTGCAATTTCCTGGTAAGGTGATTCATTTTTTATCTTTTTAAATGTCAGCATTGTTTTGACTCTCCTACCACCTTGTGAAGTCTTTAAAGTTGACAACTGCCAACTGGTTCTAAAATAAATGTGGCTTCTAAGCGATGACCCAAGAGGAGACCCAAATATCTTGGGACATCATTAAGGTCTACTGGTTTGAAATGAACCACTTTTGAAGACCTAAATCTTTGACTTCTTCCTTTCTAATTTTAGCTTAGCCTTTTTCTTCAGAGATGGCACCTGCCCTGGTTGTTTGATTACAGTTGACTGTTCTTTAAACTGTAAATGCTCATTTTTGTCAGTTCTGATCTCTGTTAAGTTTTAAAGGCATACATTGTTGTTGAATCATTTCAGTCTCGTCTGACTCTCTGTGACCCCAATTGGGGTTTTCTTGCCAAAGACAATAGAGTAAGTTCTGTTGCCTTCTCCAGTTCATTTTATAGATGAGAACACTGATTCAAAAAAGCTTAAGTGACTTTCCCAAGGTCATGCATCTAGTAAGTATCTGAGACTAGATTTGAACTCAGGTTCTTCTCCTGCCTCTAGGGCTGGTGCTCTATCCTCTGCACCACCTAGCTGTCCCTAAAGGCACATATTCAGAATGGCAAAATACAAATCACTAGAATGTAAACTTCTTGAGGACAGATATCCTGTTTCATTCTTATCTGTGTATCACCAGCATCAAGCATCATGATTGGCAGATAATAGGTGAATAATATATGTCAATTGATTGAATTTTTCAGTAAAAGCAAAAAAAAAATCTTTTTTTAAGAAGCTTGTAAAATTATTATTGTGGATAGCAAAATAGATATGATTTTGAAAAGGTGATAATAATAATTTGGAAATTACTTGTGGTCACATATACAAACTAGAATTAAAAAAAAATTAGAACCAAATAAAACCCATACTTTTACCAGATGTAAAAATGTTGTCAACTCAAAAGAGTCATCCTTTTTCCAATCTCTAGTTCCTTTTGTATTTTATTGTCTTTTATGTTTTTACAAGTCTGGTCAACTATAGTCTGGTCACAAGAGGGTGCCATTCTCTAACTAAATTCTAAAGAATACATCTACAAGTTGGGCAAATATGAATCATTCATGTTCCACTTGTCTGGGTTGTATAGTGGCTCACAAAAGACTCTTCTCCCTTCATTTGGTTTAATCATTAAAAAAAAAACAGATTGTCCTCTGTGGAACAGATTGTATTTCCTTTGTTTTCTAAAACCAATCTGTTTTAGAATCGTAAGCCAATTTTATAAATATGTTTCAGGTCTGATCTCAGTGACTTCCCATTTAATGCTAGAAGAATCAGACTTGCATTTATTTATTTGTGGGGATTTTTTAAGTAAGAATCTCACCAAGGCTGGAAGTACAGCAGACATTCACAGGTCTGATCTTAACTTACTCATTTTTCCAACCTGATTGTATTTATCCTTCTTTAAGTATTCTTGGGAATCATTTCATCAGTCTCAGATTTAGTGTAAACACCCATCTGGCTTTAGCCCTACTGCAACTCAGAACTCCCGAGGTCAAGTGATCCACCAACCAATGTCTACCTCCCTAGCAGCAAGGATGGAGGCATGTCCCTCCACTCCCTGGCTAGACATCCTTTGAACATCAATATACATTTTCTGTTCTCTACAGATGACTACAAGATTCTCAAGACACAACAAAAAACTAACCTAGTAGTCAGGAAAATCATCTTCCAAGACAGTTTCTGACAGCGGCTAACCCTAAGGAAGTGTTTTAATCTCTTAATGTTCCAAGAAATTCTTAAACTTGGGTCCAAGAACTTGGTTTTTTTTTTTAATATTTTGATAGAATTGGTTTCCATTAACATTTATGTGTTTTATTTTAAAATCTTATCCTGAGAAGTCCACATAGTTCACCAGACTTCCTAAAGGGGTTCAAGATACAAAAAAGCTTGAGTCCTGTTCTAAGACCATGAAGTTGCAGACCCACTGGCATTACAATGAACTTACTGGTCTTTGGTTACAATTAATTCCTTGAAGATTTGAAGAAAAACTTGGAATCTTCATAGTAAATGTAATATTATTGCCCTCACATTCTACACCTGGAATTTTTCTAGAAGTGGTAAAAAAAACTCATGCCATTTATTCAAGGGGATGCATTGAGGCCTAGTAGATTTAAACACTTTCTTGGACACTTGCAAACTGTGTGACTCTGGGTAAGACACTTAACAGTCCACCATCTCAGTTCCTTACCTGTGAGAGGTCAATGAGAGTGCAGTAATGCTAATAGTAGCATTTGCTGGTTGTTAGGGAGGCAGTGTGGTAGACTGGATAGAGGGCTGCCTTGGGAATTATTGAACTTGAGTTTAGATTCTGAGTCTGCCACTTACCATCTGTGTGACCCTGGATGATTTGGACAAGAGGACCCTGAGGTCTCTTTTAGCTCTTGGACAAATCATTTGACCTCTTTGGGTCCCCGTTTCCAAAATCTGTAAGAAGAGGTTGGTTGGACTAAATGACTTTTTTTTTTAGGGTCTTTTTATTTTTGCAGGGCAACAGGGTCAAGTGGCTTGTCCAAGGCCACACAGCTAGGTAATTATTGAATGTCTGAGAACGGATTTGAACCCAGGTCCTCCTGACTCCAGAGCCAGTGCTTTATCCACTGTGCCACCTAGCTGCCCCTGGACTAAATGACTTCTAATTTCCTTCCAATTCTAAAACTCTGGCCATCAGGAAATTACCATATAAATGTTATTATTTGCCAGACACTTTATTTGAAGTCAGAAGACTGATTCAAAACAGAGCTCTGCATGCTAATTGTATGACATCGGACAAATCACTTCACCTCCTGGGACTCAGTTTCCCCAATGTATAAAGATAAGGGAATTCAATGACATGACCTCTGAAGCCCTTCCACCCCTAGAGCTATGATCCTTTGTCATTCTAGTTCAATATTTCAGCTAGGTGAAGCACTTTCCAGCTCCCCATCTTCCCTAGTCCCCTTATGACCAAGGTTGCACATTTCTTAGCTAGCCAAATATGGTAAACGTAGCTAAGAGAATCATTCATAGGACGAGACCATAGCAGATTCTTTTCTGTCTACAAAGAACTAAGAACTGTATCCTGGCCACCTACTTCCTCTTCACCAATGAGAAACTGGTCAAGATTGGCTGACCCTAAGGAAATGACACAACACACAACCCTTAAAACTAAAATCTTCTGTATCCCAGAGACCATATAAAAGAGAAAAAGACTCATATGTACAAAAATATCATTAGCAGATCTTATTGTAGTAGCAAAAAATTAGAAACTGAAGGTTTGCCCATCAGGTGGAAAATGGCAGGACAATTTCTGTTATATGTAATGGAATACTATTGTTCTGTAAGAAATCCTGAGCAGGTGGATTTAAACCTGGAGATATTTACAAGAACTGATGCTCAGGGGAGTGAGCAGAATCAGGAGAACAGTAATAGCAACATTGTGTGATGATCAATTATGATAGACTCAGGTCTTCTCAGCAATAATCCAAGAAAGAAAATTCCGAAAGACTCGTGATGAAAAATGCCATCCACCTCCACAAAAAGAACTATGGAGTTTCAATACAGACCAAAGCATATTACTTTCATGTTTTAAAATTTGCTTTTTGTGGTTTTTTCTTTTAATTTCCTTCCCCCCCCCCTTTTGTTCTGATTCTTCTTTCACAGCTTGCCTAATATGGAAATGTATTTAACATGATTGTCCATGTATAACCTATAGCAGATTACTTGCTCTCAGGAGAAGAGAGGGAAGAGGGGGAAAAAATTGGAACTCAAAATTGCACAAAAAAAAATGTTGAAAACTATCTTTACATGAAATTGGAAAAACTGAAATACTATTAATAAAAAGTAAAATGTGATTTCCTTAAAAAATATTAAATATCTTCATTCTGTATTGATTGCTCTGCTTGAAACATCCTGCTTCCCCCAGGATAAGATCACACCTGAGATCTCATCATCTTGAAAACTGACTCAGCTTTGATTCTTAACTTCTCAGCATCTTCTAATTGGAGGACTGGAGGACAGAGCGATGAATCTTTCCAAAATCTCTCTTTATTGAGGGCTCAGACTTTTCCAACTCACCTCATTTACCCTTAGCTGCTCTACTCAGTTTCAACTCTGCAAACATCATACTCTTATGGCAACATCTCCTCCCATCTTCTTTCCCTTTTTCTGTGTATTGTTGATGCCTGTTGGATTGTAAGCTCCTTGAGAGAAAACTTAGAGCTGGGAGGGACCTTAGAGCCAATCTAGTGAGCCCTCATATTTTACAGATGAGAAAACTGAGATACAGAAAGATGAACTGATTTGTCCAACAAGGGGTAGGGCTTGAATTCAGGTCCTCTTTCTCCAGAGTTAATGATCTTCCACTAGTTTGAGTGCATCACTCAATCAGATAAAAGTTTAGAATTTTTAACCACTAAAAACTACAAGATCCTTTTTTCCCCTCCAAAATGCCCAAATCTTAATTTTAGACAGAGACCTTAAGTGACTTGCCAAGGAGACAGGTCCCAAATGAGTTCTTTGAGAGCTGAGACTGGTTTTGTCTTTCTTTGCCTAAATAAATGCTTTTTGACTGACTTGGTCTAGTATCCTGTGGTCCAAGGTCACACAGGTAAAGAACCATAGAGCCAGGAAGAATTCAAATCCAGGTCCCCCACCTTCAAATCAAATCATCTTTCCATTCAATTGCGCTCCAATATAATCTTATTGGTATAGTGCCCTTTATTTTATTTGAACCTGTGATCACCATAATGCAGAGGAGAGATGATAAAAATCCAGGCCCGTAAAACTCTCCTGAGCATACTCCAACCACATTAAAATATAATTCAGAAATATTTAACAAAATAAATAAAAGTTCAATACAACAGAGATAATCTTCACTTGTGGCTTTCTAAGACAATATGCAGCTTTATTCATTGTCTTGGTGTAGGAGAATCCTTGCGGAGAAGGCCTCTTTACCAGTATAGATTGGTAACTCAACTGCACCTTTGTAGTATAAGGGTAATGCTGGTATACAGAGAGGCCAAGCAACGTGCCCATGGTCACAGAACTAGGTAGTAGATGTTGGGCATAGGCTTTCAACCCACAACTTCCTCATTCCAAAATTAACCTTTGACCTACCCTGAGAATCCTTTTATATCCAGATCTATGAGCCCATATTCAACAGAAACACACAATATTAAATAATTTCAATGTGTATTAACTTAAAATATAAAGAAAATTTTACTAATCCCATGTAATAAAGACTTTTCCAAAGAATACCATATAGCATCATCTATACTGCTACTTTGGGTTTGTCCATCTCATTATATATACTTTTAGCTATACTTAGCTTACTTCTCTATCAGATGCTCCAAAAGGACAAGACCTCTCCCCCCACACTACACCTCCATCTCTAGGCATTCTCACTTGTCCTCCCCATACCTGGAGTGCTCCCTCCTTCATCTCTATCTTCTACTTTCCTGGTTTGCTTCGAATCCCAGCAAAAATTCCACCTTTTACAAGATTCCGCTTGAGACATCTTAATGCTTTTTTCTCCCTCGTGACTATTTCCAGTTTATTCTCTGCTTATTCATAATTAGTAATCTGTTTTCTCCCCTCTTAGACTGGGAGCTCCTTGAGAGCTACCCCTGGTTTTTGCCTTTCTTTGTAACCCCACCATTTACCACTTACAGAGGGCACTTACTTAATGTTTGTTGACAGTGTTTTGAGCAAAGTGGGTGAAGTTTTGTTGACTATATCTATTTTCTACTTACTCTCTACATATTGAGTTTTTAGTTCCTTAAAGGTAAAAATCTGTTTATTTTTTCCATTTCATAATCTTCTCCAGCAATGAGTCCTTCACTTTTGACAACTTTTTTAAAAATATTTTTTAAATTTATTTAAAGCAATGGGATTAAGTGACTTGCCCAAGGTCACATAGCCAGACAATTATTGTGTCTGAGGTCACATTTGAACACAGATCCTCCTGACTCCAGGGCCCAGTGCTCTTTCCACTGCACTGCCTAGCTGCCCTCATTTTTGAAATCTTAGGAAACACTTAATAAATGCTTATTAAATTGAATAGTTCATAGGAAAATAAGGATGGAGAAGGACAAATTCCCTTGCTGGAAAGTTCAACAAAATAATCAATTGATCATGGAATCATAAATATAAAGCTGAAAGACTCCTTAGGCACAGGGGGTTCAATCTTTTAGCTCTTCTGAATCACATCACTCAACAAAATCTTGTCAAGGGTCACATATAGAATTTAATATTTATGACTAATGTAACAATGAGTATAGTAATGTATACAATGAGTATAGTAATGTATACAATGAGTATAGTAATGTATACAATGAGTATAGTAATATAACAATGAGTATAGTAATGTATACAATGAGTATAGTAATAAAATGTAATAATGTTGCATGAATGAATTTGAGGGATTTATGCGATTGAGGGTTGGACACACTGATTGAGGGTTGGACACACTGCTTGAGAGCTCACGCAGTTCTGTCATTCACTTTTTTTTCTTTTAGGTTTTTTCAAGGCAAATGGAGTTAAGTGGCTTGCCCAAAGCCATACAGCTAGGTCATTATTAAGTGTCTAAGGTCGGATTTGAACTCAGGTACTTCTGACTCCAGGGCTGGTGCTCTATCCACTGTGCCACCTAGCCACCCTGTATCATTCACTTTTAAAGATGAGGTAATTGAGGCCTAGAGGGGGAAAAGCACCAACAGAATGTGTGTATTATGTGAAGGGAGCCAGCAGGAGGTTTACAGAATCTTCAAACTGGAAGGAAACATCTACTTTAACTTCTACCTGAAAAAGAATCCCCCTACAACATCCCAGATCAATGGTGATCCAATCTCTACTGACTCCCAGACCAGTTATAGGAAATTTATTATTTCCCAAACCAGCCCATTTCATGTTTTTTTTTTTTTGGACAGCTCCTACCTTTAGGAAACTTTTTTCTTACATCAAAGCACCAAGTCTGTCTCTGAAATTTCTACCCTTTACCTCTCTTTTTCTCCTGTAGGACCAAGAAGTATAAAGGGAACTCTTCCATATATCAGCCCTTCAAAAACACAAGAAAGGTTGACATCACTGTCCAGCCCTCTTCCTCATCACTATCCTCTCTCATCTTCTCTTGCTTACTCTTGGTATCATTTTTCAAATTGCTGAGTACTAGTCATCTTTTCTGTCCAATTTTTCTTGGTCAACAATCAATGAATATTTATTCAATACCTCTTATGTGCCAGACACAATATTAAATACTGGAGATAATAGATAAGAAAATGAACATCCGTCTCTGCTCTCAAGGAGCTTACAGTCTAATGGCAGGAGACAATGTACAAAAGGAAGCTGAAAAGATAGGGGGCAAGGCTAGAGGGATATCAGACAATACCTCAGACATGGGGGCATGATGTTCATGCATGAAACCAAGCAGTGCCACTGGTGGGAAATGACGAGTTGGCTAGAAATTCTTAGTCTCCTTTAAAGAGAACCTTTGGGAGAAGTTCATTGCTCTGCCCTCCATCCCTCACTCAGAGAGGGAGAGGCAACTGAGGACACCTAAGAGGTATGCAGTACCAGGGATGAAGCACTCCTCATAATGATGAAATTTCTGATGGAGAATTTATCCGGGATACTCATGACTTTCATTTATGGAATTGAAACCAAGAAGAGTCACCTGAAATATTGTGAGGGTAAACTATTATATTTCTAGAAGTTCAGTTAAAAATCATTCTCAGCTTATTTATTATATTTCTTTCAGTTTCTAACCAACAAAGAAAAGACTAACTGGTAGATGAAGTGCCAGATTTGGAATCCAGAAGTCATGGGTTCAAATCTTCTCTCAGATGCTTCTTAACTAAATGACAATGTCAACAACCTCAGTCTCCTTACTGTAAAACTGGAATAATGATAATAATAATATCACATACCTTATACAACAGTTATGAGTATGCAAATAGGTAATACATGTAAAGTTTGCTTTGCAAACTACATGCATCATAGGTATTATCCTTTGTAAATTAGTGAATTATAGTTCAAACTTTTATATGAATATCTCTATTTTCAATTGAAAGTGGGTAGTTGCTTTTAAATTCTCTTAGAATAATTGCCCAAAAAACTGGACACTTTACAATTCATGTGATATATAAGTTCTAAAGCATAATTGAGATAAATTCTGGGGCCCCCATTAATTAAATGTGGGACTGCAGATAGTATCTTTGTATCCATAATTGGTTTTTTTGTTATAGAAAGTGTATGAAAGGATATGAACACAGAAAGAAATTTCATATTACATTATATAAAGGGTCCTGTGGGCGTAAACAAGGCAGCTATGAGCTATGATGCTACTCAAGCTGAAATGAACAATAGAAAATAAAAATGAGGTGCATTAACATATGAATCAAGTGATTCTGAAAGGTCATCTTCCCAGATCTAGGTTAGGTTTTGTTTTGGTTTCATTGTTAGTGTTCTAAAACTTCAACTTGGAAAATAAAATCCATAAATATTAATAAATGGGAGTGAGCATCATGACAGATAAAATACAAAGCACCATGGGCTTCTCATTGTCCTCATATATGGCTGGGATTTGGAAAATATATCTTATCACTGGCGGGCCGCAGGTTTATTTGTATAGTCCTAACGTGAAACTTCTTTCAGAAACTGCTTTGCTTGGGCCCCCTGAATAAGTGAATTATTATCATTCTTCCCACACCCTCCTTTCAATGTACTCATCATGGCCAACCCAATAGTTGTTCATTACTCCCAGTAACTGGCATTTCATTTTCCTTATTATTTAATTTTTATATTACCCTTTGATTTTTTTGTTTCGTCTTGTTTGCATCTTGACTTTGTTGCCTAATATTTGTTGAATTTGAATTCATCTGTAGAGAAAAGTCACTAAGGGCTGGAAGCTTTTATATCATTAACAGTAGGGGTAAAGGAGCAAGAGGAAGCATGGTGGTCAGTCAGTATTTTTCCAGGACTTACTAGCTTCCAAACACTGTGCTAAGCAATGGGATGCAAAGAAAGGCAAAAAGTATGGTCCCTACCCCTAGCATACCAACATTCTAATTAATGCATGGAGGGGAGAAAAAGCAAGAAGGCCATGTAGCATGCATATTTATTTATAAATGATCCTATTATAAAGAAAATAACTCTGAAAAATTTGAGAATTCTGAATATTGTACTGACCAGCTATGATTCAGAGAAGCCAATATGACCTGTCCCGGACAGAGAAGTGATGGATGGTACTCTGCTACAGAATGAAACTTACTTTTTATAAACAGGCAAGATGGGAATTTGTTTTCCTCAACTTTGTGTATTTGTTAGAAAAACTTTGTTGTATTTTTTTTTCCTGGTAGGAGTTTGAGAGGCAGGTGGGAATGAGGAGAGGGTAGCCCAAAAAAAGAAGAGAGAAAAAAGAATGGTAGACATTTTCTTTAATGAAGAGAAGAGAAAGGAAAGAGGGTTAGAAGGATACTTCTTTCTGAGTTCATGCACTTTTGTTCTCTCTATTGATTTCTATATTCCTGAAGAAAGTCACTTAACCCCTTTGGTTTCCAGAAGGTTCATTTTAAAAATAGGACTGCTATGAGCAGAGAATTCAACACCAAGAAGTTGACCCAGTATTGATGAGCCTCTCCATAGTTTGTTAAGACAGTCCTTGGAGAGCAGATAGAGTCTCTTCATGTGACTGTCTTTGAACCTTGCAAGCATGGTTCAGCATTTAGAACAAGAATATAGTAGGAATTTAATAAATGTTTATTGAATGATTGATCAGCAGAATGTGCATCAGCTTGTGATTTTCTGGAGCAGCCTGTGAGTACCCAGAACTCTCTCCACATCACATTTGAAGCATTGGAGGAGGACTTCATGATGAAGATAGAAATAATACTTGCCTTTATCTTGCCCATGGGGATTTATGGGGATCATACATATGGCAATGAGGCAGCACAGTGGATAGAGAGGTCTTAGTGGATTAAAAGAGATCTTCAAATCCTATCTCAGATATTCATTAGATGTGTGACTTGCCCTTTCTCAGCCTCAGTTTCCTTATCTTTGAAGTCGAAGTAATAATAGCATCTACCCATAGAATTGTTATGAGGATCAAGTAAGAAAATATATGCATAGCTACACTGCAAACCTGAAAATGCCATGGACATACCAGCAATGATGTTGGTGATGATCATTAATACATTTTTTCTTTTTTTTAAAGGTTACCTTCTAATAGTATTTATTGAGTTTATTAACTTATTAAGTAGGATAAAGCTAATGTCTACTACAGTGCAACCAAAGTAAAAATTTCATTTCTAGAAGTTTTGAAAGTTCAGTTCATCATCTTGTCATCATCGGCATGGATTTTCCAGATTTCTTGTTTCCTAAATGCTATATTGGCATCTGGGTTTTCAATGCTCATACTTGTGTGGATTAAGTGGTGCCAATACAAATACTTAGGACCGGATTTTAAGTGACTCCCTTTATGTACCTAACAAAAACACAGATTTTTAGCCATCAACCAAAGCACCTACCACTCTTGCGAATTCTCTCTTCTAACAGGTCAGTATGTCCCACAGGAAGTTTCTTATTGAAAATCTCTGCTGAACGGAGAAACATGGCTTCAACTGCAGACCCCTTCAGCAAAGCAATCTGATCTTCATGGTCTAAAGTTTGGAATCCTGGAGAAAGAATGAGATTGAATTTTTTCCTGGCAAATAGTAGGTGCTAAATAAGAATATTGATTGATAACAACAATGATGAATGAATGAATGAATGAATGAATGAAAAATAAATAACAGCTAACATGTATACAGTAACATAGGAGCAGCTAGGTGGTCTCTTAGTGTCCTGGAGTGCATCTTCCTGTGTTCAAATCTGACCCCGAAACTTAATAACTGAATGTTCCTGAGCAAGTCATTTGTTTCTGTTTGCCTCATTTTCCTCCTCTACAAAATGAACTGAAGAAATGTCAAAGTAGTTTATTATTTCTGCCAAGAAAACCCTAAATGGGGTCACTAAGAGCTGGAAATGACTTAAATGACTGAAGAACAAAAACATTAATATACCACTCCTAATATGCCTGCACTAGCTTTATAATTATTATCTCATTTGATCCTCACAATAAGACTGCAATGGAAGTGCTATTATTGCAAATGAGAAAACTAAGACAAATAAAGATAAAGACATTTTCCTAGGGTCACATATCTAGTAAATATATGAGTTTGGATTTAAGCTGGGAACGTCCTGACTCCAAGTACAGTGTTCTATCTACTGAACATTTAGCCTAGATTCAAAACTCTATACCTTGTGGCCCCAAACTACCTTTCTTCAAAATACCCCTTTTCTTATTCACTCATTAGTAAAAAAAAATACACATTTTTCTTATTTCATTCTTCCTTTTCTGATCTGTGTTCCATGTACTTGGAATTGACCTTCCCATCTTCTCCCTTGTTAAAAATCTAGGGAAGGGTGAGCCTAGATGAATTTGGGGGTCATTGCCATGGCTGACCTCTTCTCATTCTAAAGCCCAGTTCTAGGGCAGCCTTCTCCAGGAAGCTTTTAGATTGTCACCAACCACAAAAGTTCTCTTCCTCTTCAGGACTCCTGTAGCACTTTGGACCTATCTCCCGAATTGACATTCTCTTTGGTATTAAGAGTTATTGTTTCCACATTGTACTTTGACCATTACATTGGGTACTCTTAGGGTTGAGGTTAAACTAAGATTCATTGCATTTTTTCCTTCTAGTAGTAGTGTTAGAGGGCAAGTGGGAATGAGGAGAGGTTAGCCCCCCCCCAAAAAAGAGAGAAAAGAGTGATAGATTTTTTTAATGCAGGGAAGAGAAGGAAAGACCAGAAAGAAGCACACTTCTTTCTGAGTTCCTGCACTTTTGTTTTCTTTATTGATTTCTCTGTTTCTGAAGAAAGTCACTTAGCCTCCCCAGGTTAAGGGATCTGTCTTCTTTCCCACTGTTTTCCTTAAACACTCAGCAGAGAGTTTTGAATTCCTTTGTCTCCTTGCCTCAATTTGCTCCTTCTTCCATCCCACTTTCCCCACAGCCACCAAAATGCAGGTCTAATCATGTCATTCCCCTTCGAAATAAAGTTAGGTGATTCCCAATTGCCTCCAAGTTCAAAAGTAAACTCCTTAACTTGGCATTTAAAAATTCAAGTCTTTCAAGCTTTTCAAGCTCCAGCTATGTGATCCTGGGCAAGACACAACTCTGTTTGCCTCAGTTTCCTCATAATGAACTGGAGGAGGAAATGGCAAACCACTCCATCATCTTTGCCAAGAAAACTCCAAATGGGATCATGGGGAGTCAGACACAAACAAAACAACTGAACACAAGAAAATCATTTTACTTTGAAGTATCTCTAGTTGTAGGGGATTTGTTCTGCATTCTCTAGTCGAGATAGCAGCCAAAAAAGGTCATTTGAACTTGAGATGAATTTTAAAAAACCACAGATCTGCCCCCAATGGAGAGGTGAGAGTCTCAGAGAATCCTGGATATCACCTCTGAGGGCACTAAAAATCTGCCAAGTTTTGAGGACAGCAACCAAAATGGCAAAGAGCCTTATAAGGAATTTCCAAAGGAACTGTGTTGATTCTAACACTGGAGATGAAATGACTACCATGCTAGCTGTCATGGAAGAAGGATTAGACTAATTTTGCTTGACTATGAAGGATGGAAGCAACAAAAAAAGAGCACATTTCAGCTTGATGTAAGGAATAATTCCTTAAATATTAGAACTGCTCAAAATTAGTATATGCTTCTTTGAAAGGTAGTGAGTCCTTCCTCATTGGAACAAAGGTTGGATTACCACAATCAATCTACAAGCATTAAATCCTTCTTGGGTATCTGGCATTATGCTGTAGAAGCAAAAGCATGGTCCCAGTCATCAAGGAAACCTTGCTTCAATGGAGGAGACAGCACTGACACAGCTATATGTGAATGTTCTGTTTGTCCTTCACACTTAACTTTTGTTTGTCTCAGTTTCTTCAACTGTAAAATGGGGTAAACAGAACCTCCCTTTCAGGGTTTTTGTGATAATAAAATGAAATAATATTTGTAAGGGGCTTAGCAAAAAAAACCTAAAAAAAAAAACCCAAAGTAATGAGCCACCTAGGTCACAACTTTTTTTCTAGATACCATTCCAGAAATGGTCAAAGTGCCCATATCTTCTCTGTTTCAAACCCCCACCCATCCCTCCCAATTTTCATGAATATATAATCTTGTTTTTTGATCATGAGAGATTGCTTTCAACTCAATTAGCATATAAGAAATTAAATTCCACTTTCAGAGTTAATAAAGAAATGAGGGAATGTTCACATTTCAATGATAAGTGAGCACTTTCTCCCATGTCTTATGAATTTTGCCCAAGCCCACGTTGATCCAAAAAGTAGATGCAATAAAATTAATTAAATAACACCACAGGCCTAGGCGGGGGGGCAGGAAGGTAGATTAATATGTCTAACAAAAAGTCTATGTCAAAAAACAGCTCTGCCTAACTAGCTTGAAATATTTCAAGTTGTGGTAGTATAAGTGAGTTTTGTCCCTTACATAGCTGAGAAAGTGATATTCCTAAGGCACAGATCCACATTGTCAGTCCCCTGCCCAAGAATCACCAGAGGTTCCCACTGCCTCTAGGACCAAATATGAATTCATCTCTGATATTAAAAGCCCTTCACAATTTGTCTTTTGAGTGTCTTGCCAGGTTTATTACCCAGTTCTCTCCTTCATATATACTATCTATACTACAGGTCAATTGGTCTTTTTGGGAAATTCATAATACACAACATTCCATTTCCCATTTCTGCCCCTTTGTTCTAGAAATCCCTCATGTATGGAAAGCTTTTCTTCCTCCTCTCAGTGATGTGCTTCAGATCTCAAATTCCATACCATCTCTTTCTTGAGGGATTCAATTTGTAAATCTCCACAAAAGTACTAATGTTCCCACAAGAAATGATTTTTGTATCATTTTGGATACATGTTCTATTTCTTTTGTGGAGAGCAGCAACTCTCATGATGTCTTCCCATGCATACTTAGCCCATAGTAGACAATAAATGCTTTTTTTGCTTATGGACCATTAGGATCAGAGATCTCAGGAGTCATCTAGTTAAAATTTATAATTATTTAGATAGAAAAATTGGAACATTTTCTCAAGTCCATAAATATCAGAGCCTAGATTTGAACATGGAACCTTTGACAACTGAGTCAATTCTCCTATCCTTACACTGAGGTCCTTCTGGTAAATCCTGTTATAATGTTACTTTGGGTATCTCACTTATCTTCTCTGGGACTCAGTTTCCTCATCTGTAAAATGGAATTGGATTAGATGATACCTAAGATCCCCCCTATATGAGCTGACTTTAAAATAAATACTATAAGATTATATTATATATACATATATGTATGTATGTATGTATGAATGTATATACTGCACTGGGAGTCAGGAGGACTCTAGTTCAAATCTAGTCTCAAATATTTTCTAGTTGTACAAACCCTGAGCAAGTTGTTTTGCATTCGTGTGCCTTAGTGTCTTCATTTGTAAAATGGGAATAATAATAGCATCAACCTCCTCAGGATAAAATGAGATAATATTTATAAAATGCTTTCCAAGCCTAAAAAAATGCTATGTAAATGCTAGCCGTTATTATTATTGTTAATACTAAGAAACAAAAATGTTTACCTTAAAAACGAGATGTTTATACTGCTGAATACCCTGACCTCTACAAACAAAATATCCTCATTTCTTCAATGTATGTACTTAGAAGCATTTGAAGAAACCAACCAATTTGTGACTTACCTGGTAATTTTTTTGTGAATTCCACAAGGACCTGCACATGACTAGTAGCCATTTCAGTTAAGATGAGAAAATTCTCTTCCGCACTGAATTCCTCTTTTAACTAAATATTAAGAATAAGGGGAACAAATTACAAAACTCAAAATAAACAGTTGGGATGATGTAAAATCACAGGAGAAAAATAAAATAAAATTTTTTAAAAAACTCATGGATATGAGATTAAACTGAATAGTTTAAAAATGCCATCTGTTTCACATGTCCTAATCTTTTTTTTAAGGTGTTTTTTTTTTTTTTGCAAGGCAAATGGGGTTAAGTGGCTTGCCCACTCTTGAACTCAGGGACTCCTGACTCCAGGGCCAGCCCTCTATCCACTGCCACACCTAGCCGCCCCCCCCCGCCCCATCCTGATCTTAAACTCTGGTGATAATATTGGCAAGAATGCATGATTTCTTGTTTTTCCATTGTCAAATATTCCTAATGAGACTTTTACTATCTAATGTTGATTTGAACTGATAAGTCAAATTCTTTTTTTTAGGTTTTTTTGCAAGGCAAATGGGGTTAAGTGGCTTGTGTGTGGCCACACAGCTAGGTAATTATTAAGTGTCTGAGACCCGATTTGAACCCAGGTACTCCTGACTCCAGGGCCAGTGCTTTATCCACTTTTATCCACTATGCCACCTAGCTGCCCCAGTCAAATTCTTCTGAAGAAGGTTGCTAGACGAATTTTCAGATATTTTACTCACAATTTTATTAGTTATTTCTTGAGGCATCCTCTGCTTACTGTAGGCATCCATAATATAATGTAGAAGGTTCTGTTGATCTGAAGAAAGTTCTATTTTCTCCTATACTGGCAAGAAAAAAAAACACAAGGTTCAGTTTTCATATTTGTTAGTGTCAGGTTACAAGAGAAGGCTATCTTTCTGCATTCTCCAAGTATTAATGGGAGAGTATTTTTTTTAAAAGAGGGCAAAGAATCAGGGGATGTGAGTTCTGATATAATGTATTAATGGATATTTATTGTAATCATTTGAACATTTTATAGAACTCCGGAATGACTTACTTTCCCATCTATAAAATGAAGGTTCTATTTTTAGTACATGGGTAAGTTGAGGGGTGTCATAAGAATAAATTATATGAGTCAGAAGGAGAAATCAAAAGTATCAACAGTTATATGAAAAAATGTTCCAAATAATTATTGATTAGAGATATCCAAATTAAAACAACTCTGAGAAACCACCTTATATCTATCGGACTGACTAAAGTGAAATAAAAGACATGTTGGGGGGATATGGAAAAGCAGGGACACTAATATACTGTTGGTTGAGTTAAGAACTTGTTTAACTAGTCTGGAAAATAGTTTAGACATCCCCAAAGGGAAACAAAATTGTCTTCTCAATTGTCTCAGTAATACATCTACTAGGTTTGTATTCCACAGAGATCAAAGAAAAATGAAAAGGATCCATATAAAGAAAAACATTTTTAGTCATTCTTTTTGTAGCAGCAAAGAATTCAAAACTGGGGATAGAAAGGTCATCAGTTGGGAATGGCTAAAGAAGTTGTGGCAAGGGGCAGCTAGGTGGCATAGTGGATAAAGCACCGGCCCTGGAGTCAGGAGCACCTGAGTTCAAATCCGGTCTCAGACACTTAAAAATTACCTAGCTGTGTGGCCTTAGGCAAGCCACTTAACCCCATTTGCCTTGCAAAAACCTAAAACACACACACACACACACACACACACACACACACACACACACACACACACAAAGAAGTGGCAAAAGAAATATTGATGGGATGTGTTCCAATAAGCCTGGGCAGCCTTATGTGAACTGATGCTAAGTAAAGTGAGCAGAACCAGGATAACATTGTAAACACTAACAGTAATATTGTTATGGTTGATTAATTGTCAAGTGCTTGGCTACTCTAATCTGAATTGGTAGAAGGAACTTCTTTTCCAGAAGTTCCATCATTATTGACAGGTTGGTGAAAATAAGAAAATAAAAAAGTATTACTAAGCACTTTGGGAAAGTAATGATTTATAATGTCAAAATTTTATTAATTTTTATGTCAAAATTAAAATCTTTAAAAAAGTAAGAAGCTATATTATTAACCCAGTTGCTTGTGTTTACTTTATAATCAAATATAACCTTCTTTTTTTTAGTTTTTTTTGCAAGGCAATGGTGGGGTTAAGTGGCTTGCCCAAGGCCACACAGTTAGGTAATTATTAAGTGTCTGAGTCAGGATTTGAACTCAGGTGCTCCTGACTCCAGGGCTGGTGCTCTATCCACTGTGCCACCTGGCCACCCCCCCCCCCCAATATAAGCTTCTTAACGACAGGGACTGTCTCTTATTTGTCTTTGTCCACACACACACACACACACACACACACAGAAATTACTTAATAAATGCCTGATGATTGGTTCATTTATATTCATTTATATTATCTGTGTAAATCTTGTGTCTTTAGGGAGAATGAAGGCTCCTTGAGGGCAGGAATCATTTTATTTTTAATATTGTATTCCCAGCACTGACCTTTCTTCTCTTGACACAGAACGCATCCCTTGGAAGAATGTAAACTCAAGGCCAAAGACTTTCATTTTTAACACCCTTTCACTAATACTTTGTAGTGATGTTTCTTGGATGAAATTGCATTTGGTGTGTGACATTTTGTGCCATAGGAGAGCTGTGGTCAGTATCAGAAATGATGAGAATTGTCATCCAACCTTATTTTTTCAATGAATTACAAAAAAAAGTTGTTACAGTTGATAAACCAATTAGATCAACAATACAGGTTTGCCTAGATTCTACCTGATGATTCAGAAAGGCAGTTTGGTGGAGAGGAGAGTGCAGCCCATCTTGGGTCAGATATCCTGGGTTCAAATGCGACGTCTTACTACCTCTTCTGACTTTTGACAAATGACCTGACTGTTCTAGGCCTCCAGAATGGTTTTACATTTTAAAGTAAATTTCCATTGCCATTCTTAGCTTATGGGTTATACAAAAATAGATAGAGGGCCAAATTTGGCCCTTGGACTATAGCCTGCTGACCCCTGGCTTGAGTAACTAATGTGGTATCAGCAGAGAATGTTTTGTTAACCGTGAAGATACTATTTTTCCAAAGAAGTTATTGTGACCTTTGTCTTCACTTATGTTGTTGTTCAGTCATTTTAGTTGCATCTGACCCTCCATGACCCCATTTGGGATTTTCTTGGCAAAGACACTGGAGTATTTTGTCATTTTCCTTCTCCAAATAAGTAATTTGCCCAGGGTCACACAACTAGTAGGCGTCTGAGGCCAGTTTTGAACTCAGGAAAATGAATCTACCTGACTCCAGATCGGGCACTCTCCCCACTGTGCCACTTAATTGTCCCCTATGTCCACTTACATATTACCTCTATCCTCCCCACATCTCTGCTGATTTTCATCTCCTTTCCAAGAATCCTAAGATAAGGGAATTTGAGCAGTTTGGTAATTTTTAGTGTCATGTCCAACCAACTTACTGGTTTTAAATTCAAATTATAGTCATTAATCATATTCTACATATAACAGGAGTGTGATGAATGGCTACAGTGCAAATCAGACAGCATTTTCATCTAACCCCTACAAGAAAGGACTCTCGCATTCAGTGGGACTGAGTTGGAATGAAGCAAAGGAACAATCACTAGAAGGAGCATCTGCCAAAATCATGACTAAATGTGATTACCCTATATGACTTGGTTGTAGATGTCACTTGTCTCATGTCAGGTCCTTCACTGTCTTCATTGACTGATGGATCAGAAGGTGGCTTCACATTTTTTCTCAGTCGTTTAGATTTACATTGGATTTCAGTTAGCAAGCCTGAAATATTTTTTAAAATACATACACTTAATGATTTTATTAGTCACATTTTATTAGTCTGTTGGGCAGAGTCATGATCTTAATCCACCATTAGGATTTATCCCAATTGTTTCAACCATTTGGCATGGAGATCGAAATATGAATGAATGAAAGACAATGAGCTGCTTCAAAAGTTAAATACCACTGAAATCAGTTCAATTCAACAATTACTATGCTCCTACTATGAATAAGCCTCTGGCCTAGGCAAAGACCAAAAACCAAAAACCAAAAAACAACATACATATAGTTGATGATAAAAGTTAACAAATCAGGAAATTGTATATCAAAGGAAAGAACTGCACAGAATTGCTCAGCTAATAAGCCTCAGAAATAAAGATCCTCACTTTTTCCCACTAGAATCCCAAGGGTTCTTAAACTGGAGTCTATGAATTTCTTTTTAAATAATATTTCGACAAGAGGACTTCAATATATTTTCTTTGCAATTCTGAGTCTTCACCAGACACTGCCAAGGGGGTCCTTGACACAGAAAAGGATGAAAAACTCAGCAGTGAACTAAACTACAGTTAATCATCACAAAGTATGTATTTTTTAAAAGTGCATACAAACTAGTTTAAAGAGGAAGAGAGTATCAATAGCTGGAGGGATCTAGAAAGATCAAAAAAGCATAGGGTTCAGTGACTTGCCCAAGGTCACATAGTAAATGTCTGAGGACCCATACTCTAGTGGCCCCTTATGACCACTTAAGTAGCCCATACCAAAATACCTCTGTTCACATCTCTGTCATAAGAAAGGATCTTTTGCACACATTTATTTTCACTATGATGGTGTTTTCTAGGGGGGAAAATCTCCCCAAATCATATTTGAAATAAGAATAGTAACCTTAAATGCCTATTCAAATCATCAAAATGTAATTAAGTTTTATATTTGCTGCTCTCAGAATATAAGTTCCTTGTGGGCAGGGTCCATGTTCTTATCTTTCATCATATACCCACCCAGAGTGGTGGTCACTAATTAGTGGTCAATGAATATATTGACTGGCTGTATATTATTTTTTAACAAAGTAATTTTTTTTCCTTCCCTCCCCTGAAGAGACCAACAGAATCTGGTTGATGTGAAACTACATTCTTTGATCTCCAAATTCTAAATGATGAATTGACCTGATTATAATCTGGTGAGGGAAGAAGAAAGTGAAATTGGGAAAGAACTGGAGGCTTTTAGAGAAATGGATTTCAAAAATCATCAGGAAGAATTGAGTATGGATTGGGGAGGGGGGAAGGAACCTCTCTTGGCCCTTTGTCCCAGGCTGAGTGCCAAAATAAAAGGAAGTCTACTTCAGGGAAATTCCATGGACAAATTCTAGGAAAGCCTCCAAGTCACGGGAGGGTGACAAAGAGCTTAGTACCCAGGATGACCCTGGGGCTCAGATAGAAAGAACCAAAGTTTCTCTGTAACCAAAAACCTAGGAAAGCAAGCTCTTGGGAACCTGGACTTAAAAACTACAAATGGATATCTGCAACTTTTATGCCATACAAAGACTGTAGGTATAACTATCAGTTTTATCTCTTTACTATGAGGTTTGCAATGCTTTTTTGACATTTATTGAAATTTCAAGATTTCCCACATACACACACTAGTTATTGAGGGGATAATGGAAAAAGGCAAAAGAAAAGTTCTTGAATCCCTTATATGCCTAATCTGAATATTGGTATAGAGAGCAGCAGAAAGTTTGGTGGTGCAGTGGACAGAGTATCGGACCTTGAATCAGGAAGACTTGAGTTCAAATCCAGCCTCTGATCCTTACTAGTTGTATGACCCCGGGCAAGCTTACTTCTCTGAGGGAAATGTCATATAAACATTAAAGTCTTTCAGGGTATTATTGTAATTTCTCGGTTAAATTTAGTGATTATCTCATATTTGGATTATTGATGGCAATAGACTACTTAAGGGGGAGCAGGATCTGCCTGCCTCAAGTCTCTTCTCCATTGCACTTTCCCTATCTGTGAAATGAACTGAAGAAGAAAATGGTTGACCATTCTGGTATCTTTGCCAAGAAAATGCCAAATCGACTCATGAAGAATAAGATACAACTGAAATAACTGAACAATAACACCGAAAGACAATACAGCATGTTACTTAGGAAACAGATGGCTAGATTCAAGAAGAAAGAATAATTATGCTAAAGGTAGATCATTACAAATTAAGAGCTGGAAAAAATGTTAGAATTCATTGAGTCTGTCCTTCAAGTTACAGGTAAGGAAAGTGAGGCCCAAGAATTTGTAAATAACTTGATCAAGTTTACACATGTAGTAAGGGGCAGGGCCAGGATCTGGACTCAGGTCCTCTAAATCACAGTTTCTTTTACATATTGCCTCTTAAGTATTGCTAATTTGCTAGTGGACTTGGAGTGGAAATGTGCTTCAAGTATAGACTAGTACCTTAATTTCTCCATTTGCTCAATGGGACTCGACATAGTTGCAGTATTCCCTCTCTCAGTGTTGTTTTAAGGCTCAGATGGGGTGATATCTGCAAAGTACTTTGTAAACTTCATGATATTTAAATGTTATATAACTTTATGTTATAAAGTGTTATGATTATCTACATATGAGATAAAGAAACATATAATCCAATTAGATGGACTAGTTATGTGGCAAGAGGGAAAGACAATCAACAGCCAGCCCATGTTCTCCACTGTTATCATTAAAAGAACTCAAGGTAGGTCCTCAACACTTTGGGTAGACCTTAGGGGAAGTCATGCATAAGAATTTCATATTATGGGGAGACCTGAATGGTTGTAAATCCCATAACTGGCAGGCATATGCACATCAGGGAGATCACAAGTCATTTGGCACATGTGCAATATGGAAATGAATGAAATTTGTGGCATAAGAAATAAAGAGTTGGACTGGGAATCAGGAAGACCTCAGTTCAAATCCTGCCAAAGGCATGGAATAACAGTGTGACCTTTGACCTCTCTGTGCCTCAGTTCCTTTAATCTATAAAATAATGAAGTTGAATTTGATGGCCTCAGAGGTCTCTTCTAGCTATAAAATTCTGATCCTGTGAAGTTATTTGTACCAGCATCATGGTTTACTTTCCCAAGGAAATGTCAAATAATCTCTAAATTCTTTCAGAGTATTATTGTAATTATTCAGTTAAATTTAGTGATCATCTGATAGCTGGATTATTGATTGCAATAGAATACTTAAGGGAGGTGGTGGGGGGGAGTCTGCCTGCCTCAAGTCTCTTCCCTACTCCAATCAGTCCTCCATTTAGTCACTAAAGTGATTTTCCTAAAGCACAAGTTGGATTCTCTCTCTCTCTCTGTCTTTCTCTCTCTGTCTTTCTATCTCTCTGTCTCTGTCTGTCTCTCTCTGTGTCTCTGTCTCTCTGTCTCTGTCTGTCTCTCTGTCTCTGTCTGTCTCTCTGTGTCTCTGCCTCTCTGTCTTTCTATCTCTCTCTCTGTCTGTCCCTCTGTGTCTCTGTCTCTGTCTCACTGTCTCTCTCTCTCTCTCTCTCTCTCTCTCTGTCTCTCTCTCTCTCTCTCTCTCTCTCTCTCTCTCTCTCTCTCCCCCCACTACTGGAATGCTCTCTCCTTCCACTCTAACTCCTGATCTCTCTAGTTCCCTTTAAATCCAAACTAATATTCCACCTTCTCCCAAAAGCCTTTCCTAATCCCTCCAAATTTCAGCACCTGCCCTCTTTTAATTAATTCCTATTTATCCTGTACATTGTTTTGTACCTGTGTGTTTGTTGATTGTCTCTATTTAGATTGTAAGCTCCTTGAGGGTAGAATTGTCTTTTGCTTCTTTTTGTATCCCCAGAGGTTACAGTGTCTGGTTACATAGCAGAACTTCATTGATGATTGATGGATGGATGGATGGATGGATGCCGCATCAATAATTACTTTAGTTGCTTCTAGGTTATATTTCAAATTCTCCCTCCATTATAAGAAAGTTATTTTCTGCATTCTAAATGATTTGCGACACATATGCTAAACTATTGAGGTCAGTATGGAGAAGGAAAGTTATGAACATCCCTAACATTGTAAAAGAGCCAGACATTGTAAATGTCTTTGAAGAAGGAATTCTGATTCTTGAATACTAGAAAATAAACCAGAGAGGGTTGATTTACCATCTGCACAAGAAGCAGACCCAAAACAAAACTCAAAATGACTGATAATCCTTAATAATCCAGTTCCATGCTGTTAGAGATGCATTGAAGTATCAATTTAGCTCACCAAATCACCTTTTGAATTTATTCATTTCCCTCACGTGAAATCGAGATTGAATGCCAAGCCGACCGATTTCTCAATTGTCTCTACTCTGCTATTTACTAACCTGTATGACCTTAAGAAAATCAATTACTCTCTCTCACCTCACTTTCTTCATCTAGAAAATGGAGTAGATTACCAGGCTTCTTCTGGCTCTAAGACTATAGAAATAAAGTTTTAGATTGTGTAGATATAGGGATGGGATGTTAATATAGATTTTCAGCATCTAATCACTAGAAATCATATTTTCTTGCTGGTGGCGATATAAAGCTGTGCTCTCTTTAGCCACATTGGACAGTTTTTGTGAGAGAGCCCTAAGAGATCTTCTAGTCCAGCCCTTCCTTCCATTTTATAGATGAGTAAACTGAGGTCCAGAAATTTAAATGACTTGTCCAAGGTCTCAGGTTAAATGTGTGTGCAAAGCTATGATTCAAACCCAAGTTGTCTGGTCTCAAATCCAACATTCTTCCCACTTAACTGTGTATAGTAATAAAAATATGTATTCATATTTGTGTAATGTGACAAAAGAAATACCTTCCCCAATTGATAAATGGTCAAAGAATATGAAAAGGCAATTTTCAAATGAAGAAATTACAGTCATATAAAAAATATTCTAAATCATTATTGATCAGAGAAATGCATTTTAAAACAGCTCTGAGGTACCACCTCACACCTCTCAGATTGGCCAATATGACTAAAATAGAAAAAAAATCATTGTTCGAGAGGATGCGGAAAACTGGAACACTGATGCATTGTTGATAGAGTTGTGAATTGATTCAACCTTTCTGGAGGACAATTGGGAATTACATCCAAAGGCAATAAAACATACCCTTTGATCCATCAATACCACTACTGGTTCTGTATCCCAAAGAGATCACAAGAAATGATAAAAATATTTAAAACAACTGTTTTTGTAGTGGCAAAGAATTGGAAATTGAGGGGAATGCTCATCAATTGGGGGAATGGTTGAACAAACTGTGGTATATTTGAGTGTGATGGAACACTATTGTTCTGTAAGAACTCAAAAGGGATGGGACTTCAGAAAAGCCTAGAAAGACTTGCATGAACTGATGCTGAGTAATGTGAACAGAACCAAGAGAGCAACGGTACACATTAATAGCAACACTGTGATGATCAATATGGTGCACTTGCTTATTTCAGCAGTACAATAATTAAAGTCAATCTTAAAAGACTTGTAATGGAAAATATCATCCACATCCAGAGAAGGAACTATGGAGTTTAAATGCAGACCAAAGCTTACTTCAATTTTTAAAAGTTGTCTTATGTGTTAAGTTTTTTTTTCCCTCTAATGGTTTTTCCCTTTTCGATTTGATTCTTCTTTTACAACATGATTGATATGGATATCTGTTTAATAGTTATATATGTATAACCTATATTAAATTGCTTTCTTCTAGGGTGGAGGGAGGGAAGGAAGAGAGGGGAGAAAAATGTGAAACTCAAAACCTAATCAAAAAAAGATTGCTGAAAACTATCCATGCCTGTAGTTGGAAAAATATACAAATAAAATATTTTTTTTAAAAAAGATACAACTGCTAGACCTCAATTTCCTCATCTGTAGAGTGAGGAAAATGGACTATATCATAGGTAGTTAACATTTTTGTATCATTGAGTTCTGGAGTAGTCTGGCGAAACCTATGGACCCCTTCTTATGTTAATTTTGCTTTTAAGTTCATAAATGAAGGAAATGGAAAATTTTAGTTAAAAGTGAAAACAAAGATATTTTTCCTCACTCAGGTTCATAGACCCCCTGAAATCCATCCATGTACCCTTAAATGATTTCTAAGGTTTGTCTTTAAGTCTTAAAAATGCTATGATCTGAATGAAAGACAACTGGAATTTTTAAGCATTTTAAGATTTTCAAATTCGCACACATGTTATCTGCATACAAATATTATATGTGCATATATATATATATATATATATATATATAAACATCGAGGTCTTATATACACATACGTGTGTCTACTTACACATATTTATCCTTACAATAATCCTGTGAAGTATTTGCTATCATTAGCCTCACACATACATAGGGGAAATGAGAATGAGAGACATTAGACAACTTACCAGTGGCACACAGTTAATATTTGCTAAATTCAGGATTTGAACCCAAGTTTTCCTAACTTCAGGTCCAGTACTGGACAGTGGAAGAGCACCTGGTCTAGAGTCAGATACTTAGTTCAAATGCAGCTTCAGACTTTCTGACCATGAGACCCTGGGCAAGTCCCTTCACCCTCTTTGATTAGTTTCTCATAGCTAAAATGGGCTGGAGAAGGCAATGACAAACCATTTTAGTATCTTTACCAAGAAAAGTCTGACTGGGGTTGTGTCATACATGTCTGAAAACAACTGAACAACAACAAAATTTGCCTCCCAGGGGCAAAGATTTGTTGACCCCATTCTAGGCATACCTCTCTTTGTGAAGTAAAAGACCCTTTTGGACAAGAGGGAAATCACAAGGTGACTAGATAGAGTATAGATTTGGCGTCCAAGGACTGGAGTTCAAGTTTTGACTCTGCTACTTAGTAGTTACAGTACTTCAGGCAAATCATTTCACTACCCTGTATCTCAATTTCCTCATCTGTAAAATGAGTGTGGAACTCAGTCTTATCTAAGATCTGTTCCAGCTGGAGATGTTTGCAAGTTTCTAATATGGTGAAGGACATGGACGGGAGGAAGAAAACCAAAATTTCAAACACATAAATCTAAATAAAACTTAATTTTCCATAATGATAATAATAATAGCTAGCATTTTTATGGCTTTATAGGGTTTGCAAAATAACATATGTTTGAGCATGAATATAAACACACAATCTTATGTGATACAGCAACCCTGGAAGGTTGTTGCTGTTAATCCTGTTTTTCAGAAGAGGAAACTGAGGCAGAGAATTAAGAGACCTGCCCGTGGTTATACCGATTTCATTAGATTTGAACTCAGATTCTATGGTTCTGTGTTCTTTCAACTGTATGTTGCTTAGATATGAAAAGCATATATCATTTAGGTCCTGCTGCCTTGCTATTATCTTAAGAAAGTATATATTTGGACATTTTTTATTCCCCTATCTCAGGAATTTTTTTTAAAGTTTTTGCAAGGCAATGGGATTAAGTGACTTGCCCAAGGTCACACATCTAGGTAATTTTTATTAAGTGTCTGAGGCCAGATTTGCTCTCAGGTACTCCTGACTCCAGGGCCGGTGCTCTATCCACTGCGCCACCTAGCTGCCCCCATCTCAGAAAATTTTCATCTTTTATATGTCCTCGTTCCCTTTTGTAATATGGTGAAGCCTATGAACACTTCAGAATTACGTTATTAAATGTACAAAATAAAATACATGGGATTACAAAGACAAATGATTACTCAGAAACATAGTTGCTAAAATTTTCTTAAAAACAAGGTCACAGACTCCAGGTTAGGCTCTCTTGTGTCCAGTTGCTTAACAAAATCCACCCTGAGTCAATCCATTTGTTTAGAAGTGAATCTGATTCTATGGATAGCATGCTAGCTTATTCCCAACAATTTCTAGATGTTTCTAGATTCAGGTTACCGGATTCATAACTCATCAGGAATGGTTGAATTCAGCAATATCATGCACTGGTTCTCTACCTTTACCCATTATAATAAAAAATACATTACTGAATAATATGTGGCCAGACTTCCCATGAAGAGCAGGCAAGAGGAGAATAGAAATCTCTAAAAATAAAAAAAAGCATTAGGAGCCATTATTAGCCCAAATATCAAAAACATAACAGGCAAAAAAAAACTTTAAAGATTTAGGCACTTAAGCATAAAGAAAAGGAGAGATGTAAGACCAGTGATTTATGCTCAAGCGCTTCTGGGGATTATTGGTTAAAAAGCAATTTGTAAAATTAATTACAAGTACACCATTTTTGACAGCAAAAAATACATATAGTTCAGACGGATCATTTTCATTATTTTCTTTCCCTACTTAGTCTAGTCTGCTCTAATTCATATTAAGCATTAATCAATGTTGAGAACCTGTGATTGTATCAAAGATGGAACTCTCCGTGTGGAAATTCTATCCACTGACACAGACCATGATTTGTCTGTAACTTATTCAAATTGCCCAAGATTCTTATTCATTAGAGATGAATAAAATAATTGAATGAATTTATATCAACTTCTCTGTCTCTCTGTTTTTGTCTCTGTCTCTGGGTCTCTGGCTTTGTGTCTGATTGTCTCTCTATTTCTGTCTTTCTGTCTCTCTCCCCCACCATTCTCATTCTCTCTCTCTGTCTCTGTCTCTCTTTCTGTCTCTCTCTCTGTCTCTCTCTCTCTGTCTCTCTCTCTGTCTCTCTGTCTCTGTCTCTCTCTCTCTCTCTCTCTCTCTCTCCCCTTCTCTCTCTTTGTCTCTCTTTCTGTCTCTCCCCCCTCCCCACCTCTCTCTCCCCCCTCCCTCTTTCAGTGATTTGTCTCCTAGAGAGCTGTTTGGGGAACACTGACAGATTCAGCTCCTGGCCAGAACATAGTAGAAGAAACCAGCTTATGTCTGGAATTGGAGAGTCCTAAGTTCAAATCTGATATCAAATATCTTACTAGTTGTGTGACTTTGGGCAAGTCACTTCATCTCATACATCTCAAATTCCTTAACTTAAAAGGAGACAATGATAGCGCCTAGTTTTCAGGGTTATTGGAAGGATCAAACAAGATAATATGTGTAAAGCTCTGGAGACAGTGTCTTCTACAAAATAAACACTTCAACAATGTTTGTTTCTTTACTCCCTTCTGAGGCTTGGTCCCCCAGGTCTTCCCGACTCTGAGGCCACTTCACCACTACTCCGAGAAGGAGGAAAGGAAATTTTCATTTATCTTCATATTTTTAAAATAAACAGATGATGTAATCATAAAAAAAGATGACAAAATGGTATTAATAGTAATAGTTAGCCTTTTATAAAGCTTAAAGGTTTGAAAATATCTCATTCGGTCTTCATGACAGTCTCAGGGAATATTATTATTGTTATTATTACTATTATTATAATTATCCCCATTTTATGATGGAAACTGAGATAGAAAGTGTGACTTGCCCAGAGCCACACAGCTAATCATTGTCTGAGGATGTACTTTTCCTGTTTACAGATCCAGTTTTCTATCTGTTTTCCCATGTAGCTACCAAATAAATAAATAGATGAATGAAAGTATTTTTTTAATCATCAGACAGAATTAATTAAAAGTGAAAATAGCCCTAAAGCAAAGGTTTAATATTCCTTCCTAGGGCTTTAAGCATTTAAGTACGTCATAGGCTTATTATATTAAATATAGCCTAACCCACAAAAATTTTATAGAACTGTCCTCTCCGTTTTTACTTTATGGTAAAATTGCCTATTACACTCACTTAAAGAATCCAAGCTCTAGAGTAAATGGATGCCTGAAGAATTTCTTGTTTAGAAGATTTTCTTTGCCCATTATGGGAATTCTGAATCACCAAATAACAAGGGTCATTCCTTCTTTGCATCGTGAAGCATATTTGGTGGGATACCCAGTATCTTTGTTCCAAACCCACTCATGTTTTAAAGATGAGTCACCTGAGATCCCTAGCCATGTAGCCTCTGTTTCCATTACAAGACCAGATTCGAATATCAGCACCTCTGGTGGATCTTTTGTTTCCCAGAAGCCAAGATGAGAAAATGATAGTCAGCTTTAAAAGTTTCATGGGGCTAAAGTTGGGATCATTTACATTGACCTTTTTTTTTTTCCCCAGGACTCAGTTGTTTCCTTGCAGAGATGTCACTGTGGCTTTCCACTATTGTATCCATGCAGGAAGCTGAGGGTCACCTTCCTGAGCCTATTATTCCCAGTGACAGTTATCATCATTCAGATGACATTTGTTTGTCTATTTACATTTTCAGCAGGAATACAACCTATCGCTGAATCTGGATGCTTTCTAAAATTTACAGACTGAAAAATTAATTATAGATGAGTATGTATTCCAAATAGGGATGAATATTATCACACCCCCACAAAGCCAACAGTTAATACAGCATCTCTATCAGATTGATGGACAAAATTATATTAAAAACTCAGTGTGGATTAATTTCCTGTGTGAACCTCTGCCAATTGGTGCAATGTTATACTTCAGCAGGTAGGGTTCCCCTTAAAAGGAATTAGTTTAAAACTCCAGACAATTCACTGTATATGGTCTGAGGGAACTGAGGTAAAATAGAAAGAAAGTTGGACTTGCAAGTTAATAAGACTGAGTCTACCTGTGACATTTACTCATTGTGGGACCTGGGCAAATGACTTACTTTCTGCAAACTATAGACAAACTAGCTGATGTTACAATACAATATAAATGTGATTACGTGTTAGTTGTTATGATTATCGGTCAATCAACAAGCATATTATCATCCCTAGACTAAGGACTAGGGATCAAAAGAAAAGCAAAAGATCCTTCAGGACTGGACATTCTAATAGGGGAGACAACATGGAGAAAAAAAATGTTACCTACCCAATATATAGAGTGAATTAGTTATTAAAGAAATCAACCAAACATTTCTCCAGGAGATTATTTTTATATTAATTAAGCAATAAGCCAGCAATCTTTTATCACTTCAGTTTATTAAAATCTACAGCTTTATTAATGCCGATCACAGAGCATAGAATTAGAGTTGGAAAGGATGTTAGAGGCTGTCAAGTCCAACCAGTTCATTCTATAAAAAGGAAATCAAAGCATGGAGTGATTAAATAAATTGCTGAAGGTCACATATCCATTAAGTGGCAAAGGTAGAATTTGGATTCATAGGATTCTCGCATTTTAGGAATTCTTTCCAGGGCTGGTGCTGGTGGCAGGAAGACCTGAATTCAAGACCAGCCTCTGATGCATACTGGTTGTGTGATCCTGGGAAAGGTCACGTAACCTCTCTAACTGGCTTTCTAAGACTAACTTGAGATGCCAGGCTGTCATGATAGGAGTGTCTTCATCTCATCCCCATCTCTCTACCACTGTGCTCTCTTAACTTTAGAGGCTTAACTTAGTGGCTAAGGGATAGTTGGTGAAGGAATGGATGGATTAGCAGAGGTGGCTCAGTAGAAAAATTACTAGCTACAGAATCAAGAAAATCTGGGTTTGGATCCTACCTCTGACAATTACTAGTTATGTGACCTGGGAAAATCACAGCCTCTCAGAGGACTCCTTAAGACTGCATGTGTCATAGTGACAGCACCACTCCTTGTCAGGTCATTGGTTTGTTTTTTTTGCAAGGCAAACAGGGTTAAGTGGCTTGCCCAAGGCCACACAGCTAGGTCATTATTAAGTGTCTGAGACCGGATTTGAACCCAGGTACTCCTGACTCCAGGGCTGGTGCTCTATCCACTGCGCCACCTAACCGCCCCAAGGTTATTGTTAATAGTCCAGGGGTGAGATGATGTGGGCCTGCACCAAGGTGGGATCTCTATCAGAGGAAAGAAGGGGGCACATTAAAGAGATGTTTTCATTTAATAACTAGATACTAATTGAATCTAATAAATCTAATAAATGGATTCTAGAATCTATTGAACTAGATTCTAGTTGCATAAAAATAAAAAATGTACTTTTAAAATTATCTTCTATCCTACTAAGGAGTTGTTTGTTTCCCTATAAGCAAGAAAGTCAGAAATATAAAATCCTGAAGGCAAGGTCAGTTTTTTTTCCCCGTCTTTAAATCTTTGGTAACAAGCACATGGTAGATATTTAACTTGTATTAAATCGAAATGGAAAAGAGGAAAGGATGATTTCACAAGGGGATAGCATTGTAACTGATTACATAAGGTAAATACCTGTATACATACATTCAGCCAACATCCCCATCTGTTTGCATTTCCTTAGCCGACATTCCTGGCATTTCCTTCTCATGTACATGTCCATTTCACAGTTTCCGCCATTTTTACACTTGTAAACAGCATTTTTGGTTATGCTCCTCCGGAAGAAACCTGAGAAACAATATAGGATGGTGGTAAATGGCACTTTCACTTTAGCAACAGAAATCACATTGGGGAGGAACCCAGGATAATTTGCACATCAGTCCCCAGACAACCTCTGACTGCATCAGAAAGAGGTTGTACGGGGAATTCTAAGATAGAAAAGAAGCAGAGCAGATCCTCCCTAAGGTTCCTGCCAAATCTTAGAGTCTAGGATTGGCAACAAATAGCCTTTCAAATAGCCAATGTTACACTTTTTTAAACTTAGTTAAAAGTTTTTTTAAATGATGGATTCTTTAAGTTGGTCTGGCATTCAATGAACATTTGTGTCCCAAATTTATGCTAAGTATAGTGAGAGATATAGAAAAGGACAAAAAGGAGTATTTGTTAAGGAAGGAGGGAAGGAAGGAGGGAGGGAGGGAGAGGGAGGGAGGGAGGGAAGGAAGGAAGGAAGGAAGGAAGGAAGGAAGGAAGGAAGGAAGGAAGGAAGGAAGGAAGGAAGGAAGGAAGGAAGGAAGGAAAACTTCAAAGTCAGCTACCTATTCACTCTATTTAATTTAATTTAATTTTAATTCTCCATGTAATTCTATAGCCCAAATATATATGGTTCAAATCTAATATACTTGATACTAATAATATATTGTTTAGTCATTTCAGTCATATCCAAGTCTGAGTCTTTTTTTGGATTTTCCTGTTTTTCCATTTCCTTCCCTGCCCATTTTACAGATGAGGACATTGAGGCAAAGAGGGTTAAGTGACTTTTCCAGGATCACACAGTCAGTAAATGTCTGAGGCTGGATTTGAATTCAGGTCTTACTCATTCCACAAAAACACTACTTTGTAGCAAAATGATTCAATAACACGAGCACCACAGTTCCTAGACATCTCTGCATAAAACTGAGTTCCTTAGTCTGCCCCTAATTTTTCAAAATACAATTGTCAAATCCTGGTAGGAAAAAACTCCCTCAATCAGTGTAGATTAACTTTCTCCTTTTAGAGAGAGGTCCATATTGATTTAACTAACTTGCCCAGGGTTCCATTGCTATTATGTGTCAGAGTCTTGAACCCTAGTCTTTTGAGGATCCTAAGGTCAGCTAAAGTAGGTTCAACCTCTCACAAAGATTAGCTGTGATTTTATTATTATCATTATCATTATTATTATTATTACACAGGGATTAATATTGCATTGACATCTGATTATTGTCCTAATAGTTGAAGAAAAAAAAAGATGGCAGTAGACATTGTCTAGAGATATCCATCAGTAATAGCAGTGTGAAGAAAAACTGCAAAAGACCCCAAAACTTGGATCGAAACAGTGACCAAGCCCACGACAGAGGTGTATGGCAAAGAATGTTACCCACAACTGTGAAGAGCGGAGATGAAGACAATGGACATTTTTCAACTTGGTCACTATGTAGGTTTTTCTTGACTATGCTTTTCCTGTTAAAAATTTTTCTTCTGGGGTGGCTAGGTGGCACAGTGGATAGAACACTGGCCCTGGAGTCAGGAGGACCTGAGTTCAAATCCAACCTCAGACACTTAATAATTACCTAGCTATGTGGTCTTGGGCAAGCCACTTAACCCCATTGCCTTGTAAAAACAAAAACCAAATTTCTTCTGTTTTTAATTGGGAAGGGATTAGGAACAACAATACTGACAAGAAAATAAAATGTACCATTGTAATATGTGTGTGTTTGTGTGGGTCTATATAGGTATGTTTGTGTGTGTGTGTGTGTGTGTGTGTGTGTGTGTGTGTGTGTGTACACACAAATATTCAGAGAATAGCTCGGAAGGAATGACAAACAGGACAGTTTTAAAAGTAACAAATCGAATTTTAGATAGAATTTTAGATTAGATAGATGATAGAATTTTAGATAGATAGGCATGATATGATATAGCATATGTATGTATATTTTTGAAGCAAAAAGTTCAGAAAAAGGATTTGTGGCTTTATAAGCAATCTTCTTTTGGTGTTTCACTTTGTATAATGAGAGGTTCTTTTTAAGAAGATATTTCCTTTTTTAAAAATCTCTAAACCATGACAGTGGATGCTCACTGTTATTAAGAAAAGTGTCACCATAAAGACCAAAGAATCAATATGATTACTCATTTGCTCCTTAAAAAAGAAAAGAAAAAGAAAAAAGTCTCTTTAAAATATTACAATTTCCCTTAGTAGGCATCCAAAAGTATGACTGACACTGACCTATTCTGAAATTCAGTTCCTTACAAAAATGTTCAGTCATTTCCAGATATGACTTTCTGGTTGACATCTGAAACCTGAATCTATATTCAATTGGTCATCATCACACTTCCATTCCCTGAGCAGATGAGAGCCAGATGGTTGAAGAGGGCAAGAAGGAATTCTTGATTTGATGGGACGCCAAATAAATAGAGATAACCAGTCACTGTTGCTCAGTGTTATACCTAAATTTTGCAGTCATTGTTTTACAAATATAAATCTATGAAATTCTTCAACTGTCATTGCTATAAACACTCAAAAAATCGTTCATAGGGAAGAGGAATATTCTCCTGGCATGAAAAGAGATCAGTAAGAAAAGAAAATTACCAAAGTCCCATCCAGAGGAGTAGTCAGTTCATTAAGGATTTCTCATTTCCTCTATGACTTAAAAAGGCAACGACATGGAATTTAGTTGTGTATTTTGGTTTGCCAAAGAACTAATAACCCAGAGTGCACCCATCCACTGAGGAATGGCTGAACCAATTGCAGTAAATAAATGTAATGGGGCAATGCATTGTAATAAACAGTGAATATGAGGAATTAAGAGGAAACTTGGGAGGATTTGGGTGAACCGAAACATAATTACATGAGGAGGACCAGGAAATGTAATGGACAGCAATGTAAATGAGTTCACCCAAGCAAATGAGCTCGAGCTCTGCCTCAATGACAAAGAAAAAGTAAACAAGGAGCTATAGGAGGGGGGCTGCTTAGGCAGAACATTGTATGCATTGTCCAACATCCTCACTGTAGGGGGCGGATTCTTGCCCAAATGCTTTTCTTTGTGACAAGGGAGGGTTCAAGACCAGAATGGAGTAGCAAGAAAGTTGTTGCATTTTATAAATAATTGTGACATAAAACAAAAAAAGCAACTTGTTAAACTTCTATTTTTTAAATATCAAATGAATCAAATTCGTTTCAGTAGGACAGAAGCTCTCCTCCTCCTCCTTTCTTCATCTTCCTTCTCTTAGTCTTTTCCTCTTATTTTTCATCATCATCATCATCATCATCATCATCATTTATTATTATTATTATTATATAACTTACTCTTTGCAGATGGCAGATAGATTTTCCTTGCCAAGAAAACCCCCAAATGGGGCCACAAAGAGTAGGACAAAAAGGAAATGGCTGAACACCCACAATGTACGGGGCAGTGTGGTGGCTCAGGACAAATACATCAATCAATCATTCGGTTAAGTTTTTATTAAGAACTTACTTAATATGTTAGACTTCTGTGATAGCATCTGGGGATATACTTATCAATCAACCACCCAGCTGCCAGCCTCTCAGATACATATATCAAACTCTAATTAAAATCATATGAAGCTACTATAGGCCAGGGACTATAGTAGGCAACCAAAAGCAAAGAATAAAGTAATCCCTTTCTCCCAGGACTCTGTAAACTCCTAAGGGCAGGGAGTATTTATCCTCAGGAACATAGTAGGCACTTAATACTATTGGATATATGAATGAATGAGTGGATTATACCAGAAAAACAAAAGACACATCTGAGAGACATATAAGCAGAAAATTAGGTCAGAATTTAGGTGGAAAGAGTGGGATGTCCACAGACTTAGCTCATATTCTACCCACATGTTGGGTTCCCTTCCTTTTCTCTTAATAGAGACCAGGATTAAAAAGTATTTTGATAATTCAATTTTTTAAAAATTTCAAACAGATAGTAGTTCAAAAACTCCTCAAATAGTCACTGGTTTTCTAGAGATGACTAATATGGTTTTACACAACTTGGTCCCTGGTATTTCTAAAGAATATTTATGTAGCATTACCTTGATCCTTATTTTACTGTTTGTTCATTTTTGTTTACTGATTGTTTTTAGTTTTGGGTTGGTTTTTTTTTGGCAAGGCAATGGGGTTTAAGTGGCTTGCCTAAGACCACACAGCTAGGTGATTATTAAGTGTCTGAGGCCGGTTTTGAACTCAGGTATTCCTGACTCCAGGGCCGGTGCTCTATCCACTGCACCACCTAGCTGCCCCTACTGATTTTTTTTTTAATTTAAATTTTTTCCAAGTACATGTAAAGGTAATGTTTAACATTCATCTTTGTAAGCTTTTGAATTCTACATTTTTCTCTCTTTCTTCTCTCCCCCTTCCCCTTAATAGCCAGTAATCTGATATATATTATATATGTACAATCATGTTAAACATATTTCCATACTAGTCATGTAAGAAAAGAAGAATCAGAACAAAAGGGAAAAACATGAGAAAGAACATCATAGTGTCCTTTGTCTGCATTCAGGCCCATTGTTCTTTCTCTAGATATGGATGGCGTTTTCCATCACAAATCTGTTAGAATTGTCATTGATTACTGTATTGCTGAGAAGAGCTAAGTCTATCATAGTTCATCATCCCAGAATGATACTTTGAAGCTATACAATGACGTCCTGGTTCTGCTGACGTAACTCATCAGCTATCTGTTATGAAAATCAGTGGTTATCAGCAAAAAAAAAAAAAGAGGTATTACCTTTAGCAGTATCTTCTGTGATAGCCCTACAAAACCTCTTGTCCCAGATCTTAATCCCCCATCCCCACGCCTGCCCACTGGAACATATAAAACACTTTGCTGTCCCTACTAAAATTAATAGAAACAGTAACAAAGCAGCAACCCATATTTATATAAAGCACTTTAAAGTTTGCTAAAAAAAAAAAAAAAAACCTTTTCTTTCAGTAGTCCTTTCAGGAAAGTATTCAAAAAATTTCTGACCCATTTTATAGATGAGAAACTTTGAAGTTTAGGAAAAGTAACTAACCCAAGGTCATAGGACAGAAAGAACATAAGATGGTTTTAGTTCTAAAGCTAGAAGGAACTTTAGTGGTAATTGAGTCCAACCTCTTCATTTTATAGGTGAGGAAATAGAGGTTGAGAAAGGGTAAACCCAGCTTCCTGATTTAGGTTATGTCTTATAGTTCCAAGTAGATTGGAAGCATCCTAAAAGTACCCAATAAATCTTTATTGGATGAGTGGGTAATGATGGTGGTTAACATTTATATTTTCTCTTAAAATCTATAAAGCATTTTATAGATATTATCTCATTTAATCTTCATAGAAACCCTGGGAAGTAGGTCCTACTGTAAACCTCATAGCCCAATTAAGAAAAATGAGGTTGACCTGCCCAGGGTCACACATTTAGCCTTTGAGGTCACACTTGAACTCAGGTCTTCCTGACTCCAGGCCCAGGATCCACTGCATCACTTGGCTGCCTCTAATGAATGAATCAGAAAAATGACTAAAATATAAACATACATCATTAATATATAAAATATAATATATAAAACATATATCATTAATATGTAAAACAGCTGTCCTATTGAGGTTTTCTGCCTTGGACAAGTGATATAAGATGTATGATATTAACATACATTTTTTCATTAATTATCATTTATCATAAATATCATTTATAAAGTGATTTAAGGATACAATGCACTATAACTGCTGGCTGTTTGCATTATTATCCCATTGAGGGTATAGGAGGTAAACTGATTTAACCATAGTGAATTGCTCCCAGTATTGATAATCCCTCCAAAGATACAGGTCAAATGCTTTGCCTACAACTTGGAATTTTCTAGGATTGTCTAGGGTATCCACCATGGCACAGTCTGTAGAAGCAAAACTCCCATCTTCCCTATTCTAAAGCCTGCCCTTTATCGACTACAGTGTGTCCCACAACTAGGAGGCATGAGAGCCAGGATTTTAATCTAGATCACCTGACATCCTTTCCCATTCAACTTTCCCAGGGAACTGGGTTAAGACTGGTTTCTTTTGGAAAATTGTTCATATACTGTGATATCACATTCAAAGGTCCCAAAGGAGGATCACCAGCATCAAGTCTCTCCTTTCTCCAAACCATGCTTCCTATAGCTGACCAATAGCCCCAATCCTGAACATGCCATTCCCCTGCCCAATAAATTCTAGTGACTCCTTCTTGTGCTTAGGGTAGAATACAAATGCATAGCTGCCGTTTATAACCTTTTATTTACAACTGGGGTCCAATCTACCTTTCCATCTTCTAAAGCATCACTATAGGGGCAACTAGGGAGAGCCATAGCGCACAGAGGGCCTGGCTTGAAGGCAGGCTGACTCAACTTCCTGAGTTCGTATCTGAGCTCAGATATTTACTGGCTTTGTGATTATGGTCAAATCACTTATCCCAATGTGCCTCAGTTTCCTCAACTAGAAAATGAGCTAGAGAAGGAAATGATAAGTCACTCCAGGATCTTTGCTAAAAAAAAAAAATCATGATGAGGTCACAAAGAGTTGAAAACAATGGAAAAGACTGGACAACAATACATTGTCATGGGCAACAATAGAATGTATTCATGAATTCCTTAAGAGAATATTCTCTGTGTGCATGTACAGACACACATAAATATTATACGTACATATATATAGACATTGTATAGTTATTGAATAAGTAAACTTGAAGAAAACTAAAAGATATATACACCATATATATGGAACACATAGTAGATGCTTGATTTGGAGAAGGAAATGACAAACCACTCCAGCAGTTTTGCCAAGAAAATTCCAAATAGGATCCTAAATAATCATCCATGACAACAGCACCAGTAACAAGAACAACACAAGCAAAACCAACAATGGAGTTTAAGAAATATTTGCTTAATGATCATAGGATTTTAGTTAGAAGATAGCTTAGAAATCATCCAAAAAAAATTATGGAGGAAAGAAATTTTTATAAAATGAAAGTGAGTCGAAAGAGGATCTCCACAGTGTGTCTTACTAGGCGAGGCAAGAGGTGTTTTGAGAGAATTGCCCTTGCCTATGTCATGATCTCAAATAAAAATGCAAGCAAAGTTACTTCAACCAGGGACCACTTTGCCCACCCCCCACACTCAAATTTTTTTTTAGGTTTTTGCAAGGCAAATGGGGTTAAGTGGCTTGCCCAAGGCCACACAGCTAGGTAATTATTGAGTGTCAGAGACTGGATTTGAATCCAGGTACTCCTGACTCCAAGGCCAGTGCTTTATCCACTATGCCACCTAGCCGCCCCCCCCCACTCAAATTTTGGCTTCATTCCCACTATGCATCCCAGAAAGCTTCCTCAGACAACTTTTACTATTTTTACTATTACTATTAAGACAAGCAAATTCAATGATGTGAGCAGGAAGTGAAAGAAAATTTTAAAAGATTGACATCTTTATAGAATCCTAGATCTAAAACTGGAAGGGTTCTTTGAGGTCAACTGGTTCATTTTATAGAACTGGAAACTGAGGTCTAGGAAAATTCAGTAGTGACTTGCCCAAGGAAACAAAGGTAGTAAATATCAAAGATCATATTTTAACTCAGGATATGAGTATCCTTAGTACTGGCTCAATATCACAAGATAAGCAAAAAAGACAGCTAGGTAGTACAATGGAGAGAGCCCTAAACCTGGAGTCTAGAAGACCTGAGTTCAAATTGTCCCTCATTCACTTACTACTTTGTGTGACCCTGGGGAAATCATTTAACCTCTGTCTGCCCCAGTTTCCTTACCAGTAAAATAAGGATCATAATAGTACCTCTCACCCATAGTTGTTTTGAGGATTAAATCAGATAACATTTGTAAAGCCTTTTGCTACATATGCTAGCTGGCTTTTAGAAAAGACCCTTTGGTCTCAAAGACTAAAGAAATAGAGCCAAAATTTTGATATATTCTACCATAGTACAAAGGACTTGAATAGCAATTGTTCTTGCATACATAATATTGCATATATAATCCATATGGGAAAAACAAAAGGAGGAAGAATAATTACTGCCCAGACTATGATGTAAAGTTAGATGGAGTTGGTCTAGGTGTATCCATATTCATCAGCACCTATGATTCCAGGTACCATGTTAATTAATAAGGATTCAAAAACAGGCCAAAGTTAGTCCCTGCCTTCAAGGTGCTTAAACTCTGATGGAGGAGACAGCATGCAAATAACCACCTGCAAGCAAGACATAGTCAGGATAAAGACTATATTTCCTTTAAGGGAGAGATGGACAGCCCAGGTGTTGAGCTGGTAACCTCAGAAAGTTAAAAGGTGCCCATGCCAAGTGGACCTTCTACAGAACATAGAAGTGTTGCACAGGATGAGAAAGTACGGATGGATTTACAACTCATCCCATTGATGGTGAACTCACAGGTCCACCTGAGTATTAAAGAAGTGTTAAATTTATTGAATTTATTGAATTTGATTAATTGAATTTATTAAATTTATTAAGTTTATTATTATATAATTTATTCAATGTTTTTCTATTTTTAAAGTAAGGTAAGTTCTATAACCATCATTATGGACATAGAAAGAACCAGAGCACTATTTAACGATAATGGTCAAGCTTGAACCCAGAGAAGAACTGAGAAGATAAACAATTTTTGCAGAGGTGGTGTTAAATATTACATTGCTGTTAGGTATGTTGCATGCATTGGATTAGATTTGTTGTAATTCACTATTGTTGTTCAGCTATTTTTCAGTCAGACCTGATTCTTCATGACCCTATTTAGCGTTTTTTTTGGCAGAGATGTAGAGACTGCTTTATTGTTTCCTGTTCCAGCTCATTTTACAGATGAGGTAACTGAGGCAAGCAGGATTAAGTGACTTGACCAAAATCACACAGCTAGAATCTGAACCTGGATTTGAACTCAGGATGATGAATCTTCCTGACTCTATGTCCTGAGGTCTATCCACTATGTTACTTAGCTGCTCCAAACCAGACTATAATCAAGAATGCATATGATATATTTTTTAAAAAATGGTAAAAATGTTCAAAGAATTAATGCGGCTTAAACATTTTATATATCTCTTAATTCCAAAAAATACTTACTGATCAATGACTGTTTTACTTTTTTTTGATAACATGTTTTTTTTAAAAAAAGAATGAATATGATATGTCTTTTAAAAACAATAAAACATATTCAAAGAATTAACATGGCTTGGACATTTTACATATCTCTTAACTCCAAAAAAAAAAAATCTCACTTATCAATAACTGTTTTACTTGTATTTGACAATAACATAGATGCTTTCTCTGTCCTGTGTTAGTGATCCTTTAATTATTGTATAATATTCATTATACACAATCCAAAAATCCTAGAAATATCTTCCATGGGGTTTCCATAGACCACTCTCATTAACATAGGTGCTGTCTGATGAGGTAGAAAAAAGGAAGTAGGGAGAAGGTAGAAAAATCAGACTGAAAAGTATCCTAACAAGACTAGCAATATGAAATCTCACTGGGGAGAAATTCTTGACCAAAATATCCTTACCTTTGCATCCTTCACAAGTCAGCGCATTATAATGGTATCCAGAAGCTTTGTCTCCACAAACAACACATAGCTCTTCTCCTTTTATCCTCCCTGCAGATGAGACCATCCGGGGCTTCTTGGTTATTGGAATGTCCACGATCTCGGACTCTCTAGTGTAGACAGTCTCTGAGGGCACTCGACGGAGTTCATACATTCCAGGAGAGTACCATTCCTCGGGCTGTTGGGGGTAGAAGCCCAGGTTGGGATAATAGGGAGGGGAGGAAAGCTGGGGTTGAACTTGGGGAAATTGGATATTTCCATACTGTGTATAAGGTGACACATCGACATCAGGCCCCAGGTGCCCCGACTGCTCTGGAAACACACCTGAAGGAAAGAAGAAAAATAAATGTAAAATGAATCACAAGATACATTGCAAATGAATTCTTAATCTATCAAAGAACAGGATTAAAACTTTTTAAATTATCTGGTTATTAAAATATTTTCACTTACAGAAACATTTGACAGGACTTTGGAAAATTAATTGAATTGTACGCGGCAGTCGCGAAAATAAATAGGCAGGACCAATGATGACAATGATAGCAACAGCAATAACAATGATGAGCATTTATGTAATAGTTTAAGGTTTGCCAAGAACTTTAACTACAGATCATCTCACTGAATTTTAGCAAGAAATTTGGGAGGTAGATGCTAGTATTAAAAATTCCCCATTTTACAGAAGGAACTTGGAAAAACCAGATGAACAATTTTAAGTTTTCTCTGAGTTATGAGAGGCAGTGTAGAAAAGTTGTTCTGATATTTATTTGTTATGCAACCTGGAAATCATTTCAACTACCTAGGCCTCAGTTTCCTCATCTCCTAAATGGGAATGGAGAAGGAAATGGCAAACCACACCAGTGTCTTTGCCAAGAAAATCTTGATTAAGTCAACAGGGTCACAGACACAGATGAACAACAAATGTGCTAAGCATTGGGGATAGAAATAAAGGATATACAAGTAGAAAGAGAGATTGAACTCAGGTCTTTGGACTTTACATCTAGTTCTCATTCCATTTCACCATGTTGTAAAGTGGAAACAGTGTTAGATTGGAAAGATCTCATACTATAGCTGACATACTACCTACATAAAAGAGAGATGGGGAAGAAGGAAAGAGAGGAGGGACATAGAGATAGAAATGTGCATACCCATTCACACATACACATAGGTATTCCAAAAGTTATACTAAAATTTTAAGATAGTAATGTTTAAAATGGCACTAAGATACCTAGACTATATTATATCATATCATATCATTGTATATTATCATGTGTTGTTATGTTGTTATATGTAATATGATGTGTCATATTATATTATTGTTTGCTGTGTGGTTGTGTTAGTGTTTTATATTGTATGTTATATTAAAGTAGCCATGTGATAATCTGAGTGTGCATGTGTATATTTGCATATGAACCTACACTCTACCAATATTCACATACAGAGAGGGTGCTCCAAAGGGTTCTTACTGCAGTTTTAAACTAAAAGAGTTTAAAGTGAGGCCAAGAATTTTTGGTAATCATATAAATATATATATATATATATTTATATATATATATATATATATATATATATACATGCAATGCAATAATATATAATTTCATATATGTCTATATTTGTAACAAAATGGGAATAATTCTACATAAAGATAGACGTGCCTACAAACACATGTGAGGTAGGGGGCATGTTCCTCAGGATTGTTTAAAATTCAAAAGAGAGAGAAGAGATAAAATCTTCCAAAAATTTTCAAACACTGCCATTTTTAAATTATTTAGCTATTTATTTATTTAACTCTGTTTTACTGGACTGTGCTTCCATCAGGATAAAGAGCTCCAAAAAGACAAACCTTAGAGGATCTGGAGCTCCCAGTTGCCTGGCAGGCTTGGAGAATGAACTGTGCTTGTTATTCTGTTCTCCAGGTGAATTGGGCTCCTCAGAGTCTGCCTAACCAGGGCATGCAAAGGAACCAGGGCTATTGAAGGTCAGACTCAATGATCATTTACCTTCTAAATTAGAAGAGCTCCAAGGTCCAATCTGGTGAGGACTACTGAATGTTGGCTAGATGACCAGGGTCTCAATACATTCCAATCCTAAATCTGAACTGCTAGATTGACGTCCGTATGGACTGCCTCAGATTGGAGGGGAGGGTACAAGGGACTGAGGTGATCAAGAAAGGCCTCAGATAAGAGGAGACACTTCTTTAAATGTCATTAAAATATAAAGCTACCCAATAGAATCAATCTTTTTAATGATCCTTACTCTTAAACAAGAGGAGACACTGAATAGTGAATAGAACTGATTTCAGGATGCAAATCCTGCCTGTGGCTGCCAAATTGTCAGGCAACTCTCTAAGATGACAATTTTCCAAGTAATGACTTATCTGCGTTGATAAAAGATACTGTTTTTATCTTGTAGTAGAGAGAGGATCTGCTCTAGGGTCCAGAAGACTCATCTTCCTAGGTTCAAATCCAACCACAGACATTTCCTAGTCGTGTGACCCTGGGCAGGTCACTTCACCCTATTTGCCTCAGCTTCCTTATCTGTTGAATGAACTGGAGAAGGAAATGGCAACAAACCTCCAGTATCAATATAACAATATAACCCCAAATGAGGTCATGAAGGGTCAATTGCAACCAAACAACAGTTGTTCTCATTCGGGGGATTAGGGCAGAGCTAGACATTTGGGCCTCTTAGTCATTTGGAGGGCTCCAGCTGGACCAGAGGAAATGCATCTAGGTAGAAGAGCACAACAAGGTTAAGGAACAACTCTAGAACTGAGTGAATATGTTTTTAATTGATGTTCTTATCATATTTTTATGACTGAGTATGTATTAGTTTTGCAAGGAAGCATATCTTGATGTTCTAGAATGTTTATTTAATATACATGAATGGCGGAGGTTTGGGGGTAGCAAAAATAGTAGAAGAAGGTGGGAAGCAGGTAACAGAACCCAGCTCAGGGGAAATGGAAGTCAGATCCTGGCTTGAGTTGTACTCCATGGATTCAGTGAAATCTGAGGTCCAGGGCTGTATCCCTTACCCCTTTCCAAAAAGTGTTTCAATTAAATAGTGGATTCTAGCTTCCCACTTGTCTGGAATATGAGGTTGATTATCCCCATTTCACAGAAGAGAAAACTGAAGCTCAACCCTTATGATTGAATAAAAGTATAGTGACCAGCAAAAAATCAAGGGAGGTATTCAGGCTAGATTTCAGGAAATCAGCCTATCAAGTTCATTGAGAATAGCACTTGTTTCCATCTTGCCAACTGTTCCTAATGTAATATGTCTTCTATGACCCAAGGGTGGTCTTCTTGCCCTTAGACAATTCCTGCCAACTCCTTCCTCTGCCCCAAGCTGTGGCAGAAAATTATCATGGTTCAAATTTTGTCACTGACACAACTGTGTGGGATAGGGTTAGGTCTTGGTCCTATGACTGCATGCATAAAAGGAAATTCTAAGTGACTAAAATCCCTGTAGCAATGCAGGTTGGCATCTGTCTTGAGCAGTTTTAGAGTTGCCTAGATCCCTGAGAGGTGAAGCAATTTGTCAAGGGTTCTAGAGTCAATATATTTTGGAGACACAACTTGAAACCAGGTCTATCTGGAATCAAAGCCAATTTTCTGTTCACTAGCCCTCTACAGAGAGGCAAAACAAAAACAAAATATACAAAGTATATTAAATATATATATATAGTGCACAAATTATAAATAATATATACAAAGTATATACAAATACAAAATAATTTCAGGGAGAAGTATTAACAATTCATAAGGGAGATGGGATAGGAAATAATAGCAGTGATGATGATGATGATGATGGTGATAAAGTTAAAATATTAAACAGGCTTTAAGGTTTGCAAAGTATTTTTCAAATATTAACTCATTAATTCCTGAGAATAATCCTGTGAGTGATGCTATCATCACCATTTTATGGGTGAAAAATGGAGACTGACCAAGGTTAAATTTTGTGCCTTCAGTCTGCCAGAGAGAGGTTTCAAACTCAGGTCTTTGTGATTCCACATCCAATAATTTATCCTTTTGCCATCTGGTTGTCTTTGATTTGATCTAATCTGAGTTTTTAAGCACAGTAACAACCACCTATCATGAGTTTTAGTATTGTTTTGTGACTTCATTTTTAGAGAAAGCAAATCTTTGCAAGATGGTTCTGGGTATGGCAACATGATGGAGGGAAGAGGGATGGGAAGAGGAAGAAAATGGAAGTGAGCTCTAAGCCTAATCATCACTAGATCCAAAAGTGACCACATTTAAAGGGAATGAAAGAAATAGGGGAAAAAGAGAGTGAATTAGAGGAAGAGAGAAAAAGACAGAGGAGGGAAAGAGAGAGAAAGAGGAAACAATGGAGGAAGGAAAGAAAAGAGAAAAGAAAAAAGAAAAAGATAGAGAGAAAGGGGGAGAAGGAAGGAAGGAAGCAAAGAAGGAAGGAGGAAAGGAAGGAAGAAAGAAAATCAATGCCTTCTCTTCTTACTTCACACAATTATTGTGAAGATGAACAATAGCTAGAAATGTCAAAATATAAGGTATAATGGGGATGGTGCATCTTCTCCCCCACAGAACAAGGTGCTAGACTTCCAATAGGCTCTTGTCAGACATTTTAACATAATAATATAATATGTTAATATATGATGTATATATTACATATCATATAATATATATAATCATCATAATCAAGTAATTGGTCACCATAAGTGGATCATTCATATTAATCTCTTTGGTTTTCCACTCCATGAATTAAAGTGGTGACTTAGGGAACTGGCAACAATCTACTGAGAGAAACCTTCTGGAATATAGATGAGGAGGAAAATTTGGCTCCCTCTCAGACAGCAAAAGCCAATGGAGACTTTTCCCTGAGTGGTCCTATGGAAATTTGGAGAGTGTAGTCTTACGGCATAGTAATGAGACCCCTATCCAGTGGTTATTTCTAGTTTCAGGATCTCTTCACAGTTTATTAGATGGTTACTGGAAATTCCTATGACATTTATGGATCTCCCTCACATAGGTCCACCATCTTCCTTTCCAGTCTCTCATGTCCTTCATTCCCCTTATATTTCCTGGCTCAACAGTTCTCCTGTTTTGAACAGTGAAATTCTACCACTAGTTTCATACAAAATTACATCAAGTTCAGAGCCATAAGGAGTCTTTAAAATCTTCACACACACACACACACACACACACACACACACACACACACACACACACAATCATAGGATCGCAGATTGAGAGATGGAAAGGACAATAGAGGCCCTCTATTCCAACTCCATCATTTTATACTGAAGATACTGAGACCCAGGGTAGAATCATTATTCTACCCAAAGTCTTTGTTCTCTCCACTATATCGCCCCATCTGTCATCCCTGGAACAAACTCACTCCCTCTCTATCTCTGCCTTTCAAAATCTTTATTTTCCATATTTGACTCCAATGCCACGTCCTCTGGGTAACCTTATTCTCTGTCTTTCCTCCCTCCGTTCCAACTGAAAGCTTTCTCTCTCTCCCCAAATATTTCCAGAGCAATTTGCTTAATTTGCTCAGTCTCTTCTCATTACCCTCTTTGTTTATTCTTATCTATGCACAGATTATATCTTCAGTAGAATGTAAGCTTCTTAGGGGAGGTGGTCTCATCTATGTCTTTGTTCTGCCAACTCAGCTCTCTGTGATTTTATGTTGGAGACCTTCTACTTGTCTGCCTTAAGGAGAGTTTTCTCATTGGGTGATGGCTCTATCAATGACATCATAGATCCCAATTTATTTTTAAAATTTTCATTTTAAAATTTCCAACTTGAAGCATAGTGCATTTCACAAAGTAGGTGCTTCATGAAAGTAACATGGATGGCTTTTTTGTGTTAGAAATCAGCAAACCCTAATGTAGAGTTGGGGATTTTAATCCTTAAAATTTTCTTCTTTTCAAAATCCCAGATCCCAATATCATAATTAAAATGCTACTTTAACAATATTATTTAAATTTTTATTTGTGCCTTTTGTTTTTCCCTCCTCAACCCAAACCTCCCCGATAACAATGAAAAACAATTAATCAATCAAGTCTGCAGATTAGGCAACATTCTGGACCTATCATTCTCCTCTCTTCAGAGAGGAGGGAAGGCTATTTCATCACCTTTTTAAGAGAAATAACTAAAATATCATTCCACATTCCAGAAATCCAAAGTCCATTGACTGAGAGCTTTTCTTGATTAGATTCTTGGCCTTTCCATTTTTATGAGATTCTCTGTCACTTGCTTAGCACCCTGTTCTACCAGCTTCCAATTCTAAATAATAGTCATTCACTAGTGATTGATATAAAGTTGAATAAAAATGATATGTCACAAAATCTTTGGTGTAAAACTTCCACTCAATTTTCTTTGCCAAAGAAAATGACGGCTACTCAGATTTCATTTCCCAAAGAAAAGTAATAGTTGCTATCCTATGGCTACAGATGTAGTCTGTGCTCTTGCTCAGGGGAGCCTATAGAACGTGGCCTGTCCTAATGTGTTTTAAGTGTTATAGATTGACTAAGAGTCTTGTTCTAGGACTGCAAGCTAGATTGTAAGCTCCTGGAGGGCAGGCATTGGTCACTTTAATCCTTATATCTCTATTGTCAAATACAGTGACTGGCATAACTTAATAAATGTTTAATTGACTGATAAACCTGGTCTGGACACCCATTAATGGATGACAACTCAACTAATGTTCACTTTTTATCTCAGGGAAGGGGGAAAAACGTATATTATTCAATGCTTCAGACATCAGGTGATATAAATATAGGTAAGACCATCCACTATTCCAGAGGACTCGAGATGAAACATGCTATCTACCTCTTAATAGAAAAAGAAAAGTTACATTTTTTTTTTTGGACATGCCAGTATTTGATTTGCTTGTTTAAATCATATTTGAAACAGGGGTTTCAATTTCTTGCTTTCTCAGTGTTAGAGGTGGGGGCAGGTGAGAAAGAATGTGAAACTAAAAATAAATTGTATATGTGGAAGCTAAATTCAGTTTAGCAAAATGTGAAGCTCCTTGTCTGTCTAAAGTCCTATGTTATATCTGTAGTGAGAGTTTTCTATTTCTTCTTTTGGTGTTGGTCAGTGAAGTAGGAAAAGAGTATAGAAAGGGAAAGAAAATTAATGCCTTTTAATTGGAAAAATTAATTTTTAAACAAAGGTTGTACCAGCCAAACTCAGACGTGTCTGTATGAAATGTTCTCCCTCCAATTCATAAGATTTAGAACTGGTAATGGCAAACTACTCCTGTATCTTTGCCAAGAGAACCCCAGATGGGGTCACGAAGAGTTAGCCGTATCTGAAACAACTCAACAACAGAAAGGACCCTAGCGATCATCTCGTCCAAAATGATCGTTTTCCCAGATGAGAGAACATTAAGAATCAGGGAGATAAAAGGAACCAAGGTCACACAGGTAATACTAGATGAAGAGATGTGAGTGACTCTGTTGCTACAATTTTATATATATATATATATATATATATATATATATATATATATATATATATATATATATATATATATATCATGGCCTTCAGTCCCCCCAAGGCCGATGACCAAATAAGACATAGGGCACCATCCTACCTTTCGCCGTCTTCATAGCAAGCCTTTCCCCAATTCCAGAAGAACTTGGACTGTGCCGTGGACTGTCTTGAACTAGGGTTTCCAGACCCTGAAACTGCATTACCATTCTTTAGCCTATTCACAGCAGCTGAAAAACTGAAAACTGGGACTTCCTTTGAGACTTGGTAAGGAGTAACAGAGGCCAGAGGTTATGTGGCTTACTGATTAACTTCCTTACAGGGCAGAACATTTGTAACTATTTGTGAGGCATGTTTCTGATGCCAGAGTGCCCCCAAAGCCAGAAACCTTTCTCTTGGGTGGCAAATCTCTAAAAGTGGAACATTTTCAGAGATTGACTTTCCATGTGGTGACTGGTCACTTTGTCATAAAAGAAACAAGATATATGGCCAACCCCACCATGTGATCTGTGTTCTCTTTCTTCCAAGCAGATATAATATATCAGATGATGTCATTTTATGACAGTCTTGGACTCATGTTAGAATCTAAGTTACTGATTGAATAGAAGTTGGCTTTTCATACTCTATTCCATTTTCTCCTGGGTCATTTCAGTTTAATATAAATGGTGTTCCAGCTATACAATAGGATTGCAAATGTTAGAGCAACACAGATTTCAAATTGCAAGTGACCCAAAGGGCAACAGAGAGATGTCTAATAGGTATGAGTAGGTTCCAATCAAGACCCACCCACAAGGGCATGAGGGATATCAGCCAGAAGGTGTTGGATTAAAAAAAAAATGGCTGATCACAGGGTGATAACTGATCAACTGATACCCATGACATGTAATGAAAGAAAGATCTAGACCAGGGGAAGGTTGCCCCAGATTTTTGAAGTGACCGAGATTAGAATCACTCAGGAGAGTGAGGCATGAGAAAATGACAATCTACACTAGAAAAGGATATATCAGCATTGACCTTCTGAAATAGCCTTTTATTTTTATAATAATAATGAATATCTGACATTTACACAGTGTTCTAAAGTTTGTGAAATACTTTTACAAATACTGCCTCATTCTTTCCCCACAACAAACCTGAGATGTGATATTTTTTACCATTTTACAGATTAGGACATCAAGGTTGGCAGATGTAAAAATGACTTATAAATGACTCATAAATGTCTGAGGATAGATTTAAACTCAGATCTTTTTGACTTCTGGAACAGCTCTCTAGTCACCTTACTACTCACTTGCCTCCAAGTCTTGACCTTAAATACCTAAAAAAGGCTTTATTTTTGATTCTGGAACAGGAATTCTTAACCTGGGGGATCCATGAAATGTTTTTTCCAAACATAAAGTTTGACAAATTTATTTCAATATATAGTTAGTTCCTCTATAATTGTAAATAATTTGTGTATTCAAAAAACATGATTCTCCAAAGGCATTCATAGGCTTCACCAGACTAACATGGATTAGAGTATTTTCCAAATCAAAATAAAGAATCTTCTCTGCTAAAAAAAAAACACATTTGAGGATGATGTATTTAGTTTTCTAGTGAATTCCTAAGGGATGATTCCTCTGGAATAGGAAAATAAGATACTGATTAAATAGTATAGTCAGTCAATGGAAATTTATTTAGCACTTACTTTGTACAAAAGGCTGTGCAAAGGAAGGCAAAATATCCTGGATTATCTCAGAGAATTAAATTTAACATTTCCAAATAATTTTTAAATGTTTTTTTTTTTTAACAAAATCTAACCTTGCTCTCAAGAAGTTGGAGTATGTTTTTGTTTGGTTTTTATGGAGTAAATATTAGAACTTAAAGGAATCTTAGTGCTCCTTCTCTTCTGCCTCTTTTTTTTTATAAATGTGTAAACTGAGACCCAGCAATCATAGGATTATTTACTCAGAGCTGAAAAGGACCAGAGGGATCATCTAATTCAACCCCTTAATTGACAGACTCAGAGAGGATATATTTGTCCAAGGTGATTTAGGACATGGTGGATGGGAGGGATTTAATAGATCCTTATTGGCTAACTGAAAGCTACTATGAGCAGAGTCAAGATTCAAACCCAGGTCCTCTGATTTCAAATGCCATTTGCATTTCCCCACATAATTCCACCTCTCATCTGGAAAAGATTTTTGAAAATATTTAACCCAACACCTTCAATGTATAGAGAAGACAACTGGAGTCCAGAAATAGGAAATGACTTTCCATGATCACATGGGCCATTACTAGAATCCTAACCCTTGATCTTCTCACTCTAAGTCTGTTTCTTTTTCTGTCCTATGACATTTCCTCACTTTCTTGTGTAATTAAAATACTGAGATCTCCCAGTGTTAATGATAATATCTTATCTCTATCATAGTGTGACTTGCTTGGAAAGAATACTAATTTTTAATATGATTTCATTTTGTGACCACAATGGTCTCATATGTATGCTTCTAGGCTAATTCATGGCACATGGTCTTGACAAAAACAAATGAGAGTAAACTATTTTCTTCATGATCAGTTAATTCTCTGTCAGCTGAGTGATGGATTTTGAGCCACACGTACATATGATTATATATTACTCTAAAGAAATGTGCAAAAGGCATAAGTCTTAATAGTCAACACTTCCATGACCATTAGAAATATTACAGTGTCTGTTGGTGTGGGTGAGTAAGAATTAAAAGGATTATTTAAACCTACAGTCTAAGATGAAAATGAAAATTAAAAATTGATAAAATACAGATACAAAAAAAATCTAATTCTAAGAGAATAAGCAAAGACCTTCAGAAGGTTCTGGAAAATGGTAGAACTGTTATTCATTTGTCTTAAAGTTAGAAGAATAGTGTAAAGTCAAATAAAAAAAAGTGCTAATCATTGCTATAAAATGTTTGTCATCAACAAGATAATAATGCTAAGACTCTAATGAAGAAAATTGGGAAAATGCATTTGTTACTGATGAAACTTACTTTTAACTTTAAACTGTCAAAACCAAGTTCAAGTTCAAGAACACGTTTCAAGCTATGGGCTTCTGGGAATCCCTGTGCTTTTTAGAAAATAGCAAGTCAGTTCAGAATTCAAAATCAAGGGTCTGGCAACCTAAAGGGGGAAAAACTAACAATTCAACTAGTTAAGACCCCAAGAGGGAATGACTTGAGACCAGGGTAGAGAGAATAGCCTTTGCCATCCACAGCATCCTTGACAAGAGGAGAAACTTGTGAACTTTGGAATGTCAGCAGACTTGAGCTTCTCATCAGCATCCTGGCAAGGTATCCAGAAGAACTAACTGGTGCCAGTGTCTAAATTGAGATCTGAGGATAAACTGAATCCATCAAAGAAAGACAGCTTCAGTGCTCTACAAGGACTCAAGGGGATGGTACTCTATGCCATGTCCAACAGATACCTCATGAATACGAAGGAAGAATACCCCTTAGCCAAATGGACTCTAAGCTTGAACCCAATTCCCTCTGAATTCTGTATGTGCATTTAGGGGAATGTGTCAGCAATGTGTACCAAATGCTGTTATTATACTCTTGTAATAAATACATATCTTGTAAAGCTGGATCTGGCTAATTTATATCAAATGATAACCATGGAGAGTGGTCTACCTGTAGGCACTCGTAAGCTTTCATATTAGAAAATCATTTTCAAACCCTCAAGGCTAACCCTAGAATCCTAAGGAGATAGGTGACTAGGGGAGTTCTGGTAACTCAGTCTGCCAGAGTGAATGGAATTTGAGTAAGAAACCCAAGAACATGTGCTACACTAAGAATTGTTCTAGCATTATAGAAATCTCCAAGTTTATATGGAATTCTACAATATAACTTTTTTACTCTTCCATTGTCACCAAATTTATGAGAGAGATAGAGATAAGCAAGTTTCTGAGCTTAGGAACCCATGTGGGTTTAAATCCTATCAAAAATATGTAGACCAGGGGGCAGCTAGGTGGCACAGTAGATAGAGCACCGGCCCTGGAGTCAGGAGTACCTGAGTTCAAATCCGACCTCAGACACTTAATAATTACCTAGCCGTGTGGCCTTGGATAAGTCACTTAACCCCATTGCCTTGAAAAAGAAAAAAAATATATAGACCATAATCAATGCCAAACTTGGTAAAATGGACTGATCAAAGATAGTTTTAATATCCATTGAGATTTAAAAAGAAACATAGTCTCCTGATGACAAATTGGATAATGTCAAAAATTTTGTTAATCTAATGCCAATTCCTTAAAATAAGTGCTTTTTTCAAAAGGATATAGTGTATATTAAATTTTAATGTAAAATAACCATTAGATTTTTAATATAAAATAATAAATTTAATTATTTTATTGTGGTCCAAATAAGTTGCACACCAGTTTATTCTGATAGTATGGGGATGAGTTTCAAACTCTCTTCCCAAATCTCTTCCCTTCTTTCCTCCATTCTTTCACAGATCAGTGATTTTTGTAGGGTAGATGATAATGTTTTTAAAATTCAGATCATCACCATCTTTGATTGGTACCTGAGTGGTTTTGGATAAGTTTCTCCACTTCTTCTGGTCTCAGGTCCTCTTCTGAAAAAATGAGTAGTAGATACCCTTAGAGGCCTCATCCCACACGTAAATCTGTGATTCTTAGTGCATAGGTCTTCCTAAGTTTCTATGGCTGAAAAATTCTAGATTTTTAGATGCCTGGATGTCCTAGAACCAGCCAGAGCTTTCATTGATCCAGAATATACAACTGAGGGCCCAAGAGCATTGCTCTATGATAGTAAGACTTCCAAAGAGCACTTAAAAATAAATGAAAGAATAATTGGATAAACAAATAAACAAGTGAATGAATAAATGAATAAAATCTAAATACAATGATTCTTTTTATACAAAAGATACTTGTCAAAATCTGAAAAAATAGCCTGACCCTCCATGTGAAGTTTATTCCCCAAAGGTTCAGCAAAACCATCTGATAACATGGTTGTAATTTATGTGTGTATATATATATATATATATATATATATATATATATATATATAGTCAAAGTCTCTTTCCATAATCTCCATGAGGGTAGGGATTGTCTCTCTGTTGTATTTGTATCCCCATACCTAGTACATAGTCGACTCTTTTTTTTTAGTTGTTTTTTTTTGCAAGGCAATGGGGTTAAGTGGCTTGCCCAAGGCCACATGGCTAGGTAATTATTAAGTGTCTGAGGTCGGATTTGAACTCAGGTACTCCTGACTCCAGGGCTGGTGCTCTATCCACTGTGGCACCTAGCCACCCCCTATAGTAGACTCTTAATAAGTGGTCTTTGAATGATTGATTGACAATATGGTAGCAATGTTATCAATTAAATTTATTTGGATTTTGACTACCCAAAAAGATTTTTAAAAATATTTATCCATTTTTTTATTTGCCCACATTTTCTAATATTTGTATTAAAGAAGTAGAGTTAATAAACTAAACCAACATATTGACTAAGGACACATTGCTTTCCTCCATAAGAATATAAGCTCCTTGAATCACACTGTCAAATATATAATGGGCATTTAATAAATTCATTTATTAAATATTATTCAATGCCTGTTGAAAAATAGATGTCCTTACACTGAGGAATGGCTAAACAAATTATGGCATATAAATATTTGTCTTTCCTTTTTATTCAAGAAGATACTACCATGCTATAGAAAATAATGAATTTGATGAATATAGAGAAGCATGAGAAAGTTTCTATGAACTGATACAAATCAAATTAGTAGAATGAGGAAAACTATGTCAATGATATTTGCAAAAAAAAAAATAAATGGAAAGAGTTTCAGCTCTGAAACTAGTATTGCTGCTCAATTTTCTGAAGGAAAGTAAACATTCTGCCCTTTTACCGAAGCGTTCTTTGCTTGAGGAAACAAAAAATAAAATATTTAATCTTCAAAGAAAATTCCTATTTGTATCTGAGTTAAGTGAAAACTAATAGGACCCATTCATTTATTCCCATCAAATTGTCATCTTCTTCCCTCTCTTCTGTCTAGCAATCTTCCACCATTCAGTCCTTGTTTTTGCAACCAAAAGAGATCTAAGTTCATCCAGAGCTGGAAGGAACTTCAGAAGCCATCCAATTTAATTTCCTCATTTTACAGAGTAGGAAATTGAGTCCCAGGGACACTAAGTTATATGCTCAAGATCTTTACATAAAGAGCTTGATTATTTTCAGGGTTTAGTGAAACTCTAAAAATACCTAAAATCAAATATCAGAAGTTTTTTGTGTGGTCTGGGCCTGTGAATTCAGAGATGTAGAGAATCCCTCCACCCAAGCAGATCAGCTACCCATGGGCAACTTAGTCTTAGAGAGTTACTCAGGGTCACTGAGTACTTAAGTGACCTGCTCAAGGTCACACAATCAGTTTGTGTCAGTGATTGGATTTAGATTCAGGTTATCCTAGCCCTAGAGAAGCCCTGTCACCACTCTAGTAACTACTGAATGAAAAATAAAGCCATGATCCAGCTAATTATATTCACAATATCTGGCAGACTCTGGAACTTCTGACAAATGCCTTATCTAGAGTCTCATAGGTATTTTGTCCTTCATTTTCAAAGAAGACTGTGACATCATGGAGGTGATGCCATGAAAAGTACGTGAAATGGATTTGAGTGAGGGGGAAAGGGGGCTGTGCTAAGTCACCAGCCTAACATTCTGTGGAGCCATCTAGGCCCAGTGGCCAGATATGCATCAGACCTACTGGAGATGGGAGTCAATCAGGGTTAAGTGACTTGACTCCATGGCCTGACTCTATCCACTGTGCCACCAAACTGCCCTTGTCTCATAAGCAAACATGAATCAGACTCCAAAAAGTGCCTCAAAACTAATAAAGATAAATCTTCCTTGGAGAGAAGCTGATGAGCTCAGCTAAAGTAGTCAGAAGACCTTTTGTCCATTCGGACAAAAGAATCAAGAGAACTGCAAGGCTCTGCATAGGATTGGGAGAAGGGGAGAGGGTTAGAAGTGGGTCAAGGCTCCTTCATCATTCTGCATGAACAAGAGTCCTCTATTCTAACATATGCACTTAGCTGTAGAAAGAACTTTTGCTTGGTGAAATAATAATGAAGTACTAACAAAAAGATTTGCTTTAGGTTTTACAGTGTATTTGCGATGCAAATCAGCAGAGAGCTGAAGAAAGAAGGACTTACAAGTCTGCTCAAAGGCAGGGTCTTTAACAGCCTTAGAGGTGGGGTGGCTAGGTGGTGCAGTGGATAGAGCACTGGCCCCTGGAGTCAGCAGTACCTGAGTTCAAATCTGGCCTCAGACACTTAATAATTACCTAACTGTGCGGCCTTGGGCAAGCCATTTAACCCCATTGCCTTGCCAAAACTAAAAAAAAGTCTTGGAGGTTCATGGATAAATTTCAAGGGATCCCTGAATCTGGAAGGGGAAAAGTTCTTTTAATCTTTATTTTCACTGAAGTCTAACTGAAATCTAGCACTTCCTATTTACTATTTAAATTATCACTGCATTATTTAATAATTACAAATAATATTCAGAAAATATGAAATTTAGAAAATATAATATTTAAATTATGATATTTAATAAATTAATGATTAAATATAATAAATTATATTTAAAATGTTATTTTGAGAAAACTCTACAGGCTTCATCAGACCATCAAAAGGGACCTAAGAGTCACAAAAATGGTTAAGAATTCTTAGTCTAAAAAGAATGCTATGTGCTATAGGGGAGTAAAACTGGACTTGGAGTTAGGTAGGCAGACCAGGCTTCAAATCCTACTCATGATACAAATACTAAGACCTCAGACAAGTCACTGAAAATTTTTGAACCTCAGTTTCCCCATCAATAAAAGCACAAAGTTGGACAAGAAGAATGAAATCCTTCTGGATCTAAATCTATAATATGAAGTCATTTGACTTCTATGTGTCTCAGGCACTTCTTAGCTACTGAAGGACTGAGGGATTATAATCTATTTTGGTGAAAAGAGTTTATCATCCTGGAATGCTCTACACTATCAAGGTCACAGATCCTTTACATGTTTATGGAAGTCAGGGATTAGTAGCCATTTGTATGACACGGCAGTTTGTTGAAACCATTGAATTCCTTAGAATCATATTTTTAATTGAATAAAATAAATACATCTGCTAAAAGGGGTGTTGTTTTTGGAGTTAGAAGGTGGAGCTCAACTCTGAGACCTGCCATTTAATAACTTCTGTGACCTTGGATAAGAACATCATTTCTTTGACCCTCAGTTTCCTTATCTATGAAATGGGGTGATTAGATCAGGTGGTTTCTATGGTTCTTTTCATGTCTAGTGTATGATCCAATGATCCCATGAGACTCAAAGTGAACTCAAGCTTTTGAAAGAAATAGTGTCCTTTGGTAAGTTTGTAAAACTTAAATTACCACCTTTCACTTTTCCCCTTTCTTTTTCATGGTCTCATAGTAGTTTTAATAAATGGTTACATTTCAAATCTGGGGAAAATCTTCTAAAGTAGTATGAAATGTGAAAATGATCGTGAAAGTGTGATGTAACGATCTCTTTAGAATGGCTCATTAGAAAATGATCACAGAGAATGGGGACTGAAGACAGTGTTCCCAATCTATGGAATGAGAGAAAAGAGACTGGAATAACATAACCCAGGTCCTTCAGTTCAGTCTCAACTCTTGGCAAGCCATCACAAGCCATTCTAGATGGGGATCTATAGCTCTTCGGTTACCTTCTTGGGTAACTTGAGCTCAGATAAGGACTGGGAATGGAAGGACTGGAAGATGGGACTTCTGATAAGTGTTTTTTCTACTGGATCATACCATGGGTCAAGAAACTAATATGTCTATCATGTCAGTCACATATTTTATCTGCTTGGGCCCAATTAAAGGTAAGAAGATAGAATACATGACATTACACATTTTCACTTAATGAATGGAATAATTTGATTCAATAAGACATGGTGATATAGTAAAAAGATCATTGGCTTTAAAATCAAAAGACTTGAGTTCAAAGCCAGCTTCTGATCCTTACAAACAAGTGTTACTTTGAGCAAATCATTTAACCACCCTATGCCTCGATTTTCTCATCTATCAAATGAGGAAGTTGGTCTAGATGGACTCTGAAGGGTTTTTTCTATCTTTAAATCAAGGATCTCATGATTCTAAGAATAAGTAAAATTCAACCAATCCCTGACCTCAAGGAGCTTATATGTTACTCAAGGGATATGACATAGGAAGGCATGTATTTTTTTTGAAAGGTACCTTAGAGACCCCTTAGTCCATACCCTTCATTTGACAGATAAGGAAACGAAGATAGAAGTTAAGCTTCTTGTCAGAGTTACAAAAGTCATAACTTGTCTGAAACAGAATCTGATTTCATCTTTCTTAATCCAGGATCTGATCAGCAAAGTGTCTAGTACATAAGTCAGCAAAAAGGAAATATATACAAAGCAACTTCAAGAAAGAAAAAGTACTAATAAATGGGGAGGGAAAGTGACAGTGGTGCTGCTGCTGCTGCTGCTGATGACAGCTTGAGTTAATACTGAAATTTCTGATTAAAGAGTTCTTAACACTTATTATTTCCCTTAATTCTCATAGCAATCCTTTGGGTAGGTGCTATTATAAACCATATGTTATGGATAAAGAAACTGAAGTGAAGTTACGTGACTTTTCCAGTGACACACAGCTAGTTAGTACCAGAAACAGGATTTGAACCTGTCTTCCTAACTCCAAGTTATAAGATCATATAATAAGAGATAGAAAGGATCAGAGAGCATATCTCTAATTTTTCAGATGAAGAAACTGAGGCACAAAGATCTTATATGACTTCCTCAGCAACACACAGTAAAAGAAATAGATGGGATTTGAACCCAGGTCTATCTGCTTCCAAGGCAACAGCAATATCAAATGATGCTTCAAGGCAACAGAAATGTCAAATGCAATTTTAATAGCTTTCATTGCAAGGTTAATTACACTTAAATCATGAAAATGTGATTACAGAACCCAAACAGATGAGAACTTTTAAGATAAAAATCCAGCTCAGAAATATTTTAATGGTAGAATAAAGAAAATAATATGCTATGTGATGAGATAATGCTATTAGGAATTCCTTGGAAGGTATACGGGATTCTCTTTCCAAGCTATTGATTTTGTTTTTCTTGTCTCCTTGAAAAGAACCCATTGGACTTTGAACCAAAAACCCTATATCCTGGATTTGATTCTACTATTCCTCACTTACTATGTGACTTCAATAAGACGTGTTCCATTTCTGGGCTTCAATTCACTGCTCTATAAAATGAGAGAGTTGGACTCAATGACTTCTACAATCCTTTCCAAGTTTGATATTTGCTGTTTCCATAAAATCCACAATATTTTTCTTCCTTTATTAGAATTATTATAAATGAACAGTCCTATGAGACCATTATCCTCTTTGAAAGAACTTGGATTTCTTCACTGTAGACACAATTTTCACTGCCCCAGCCCTCAGCCTGGAAATCTTTTGTGAGTTGTGAGTTGTGAGTTGTGAGTTGTTGGAATCAACCTTATGGTGTTGAAAAAAAATCTCTATTACTTAGCAGCTTGGCCCCTTTGAGGCCATGTGCATAGTTTATGGGAGAGATCACATTTACTATTTCCATTTACACCTGAGAAAAGAGAGGATCAGAGATGATTGACCCATAGATGTTATAATATAAATGGTTCTTTTCCATGATTCTGCTCCCTTTATTCGACACCAATTCATGCAAATCTTTCTATGTCTCTTTAAAATCATCCCCCTCACTCTTTCTTATAGCACAATAATATTCCATTACATTTACATTCCAAAATTTGTTCAGGCATTCTACAATTGATGGGCATCCCCTTAGTTGACTTTTTTGCACTACAAAAAGAGTGACTATAAATATCTCTGTCTCCAGACACATACCAATAGAATGAGACAGAGAGAAAGAGATGGAGAGGCACAGAGAGCAACAGAGACAAAGACACACACACAAATAGAAATAGAGACACACAGAGATGGTGGATTATATCCTAATAACTCCCAACTACTCATTTATTGTTCAATCTTGTGAAATATTGATGAGAATAATTTACATGCATGTATCACAGATATCCTAGATAAAGGGGATAGAATACAAGAAGGTTTTCTCAAACAATTCTCCAGCAAGTTACACAATTAATTGAAAGGTAAAAATAATACAGGACCTATTGTGTCTACAGACTAAATTTTGAAAGAATTTGGTTCAATTCCACAAAACGTTGCTTTCAAGGCAAACTGTTTACCATGCATTTGTTAAAATTTTATCAGACTTGTTGAAAGATGAAGCAGTGGAGATAACTTTGTTCAAAGAGTGTCTCATCAATCTCTAGCGGCCTTTGGCAACCCACTGCCATGAAAGATGTTCCATAGAGTGACCAAATAGAAGAAGTGTCGCTCTAAATGGTGAGATCTTCCAGTTGCCCTCAGACTTCTTGCATTCTCAAACTCTGGACTCCCACCAAACCTCCTAACTGAGATCCATGATACTGTGAGCTAATCCTAAAATTTGATAGGGTCCAGTAGGCCCAAGGTTTTGGAGAGTGTTATCAAAATGCACCAGTCACTATGGAATCATAAAATCCAATTAAAATCATTTTATTAATTGAAATTTTAAAATACCCAATACAAAAATAAAAAGGATGTGAAACACAACTCTCCTATTCAAAGTGTGAAACTGAAGGAAGACAACCATAGACAGTTTGAGTTGAGGAAAATATCCCTACAACCTGTTGAAGCCTCAGAGAAATTTATAACTTAAAATCATCAGGACTATGAAGCAGTAACTGGAACTGGGTCAAGGGGTTGGGCAGAGACAAGACTGTAGCCACTACAACCCAGAAACCTGGTCAAGTTCTCTCTATATAATCTTATTCAAAAGAGTTTGCCTAACAATGCACATAGGAGCAACCAAATGTATGAAAAATGACTTTTGAATACAATTGGAAGAGCATAACTCTATGTATTGTAAAATTATACTATAGGTGTATATACACATATTTACACACATTTGTTTATCTATAATACATATGATATGATATAAAATGTGATGTGATATAACATAATATAATATAATATATACATATATTTATGATGAAAATGGATAGTGAGCTGAGTTCAGAAAGCAAAACAATCTTTATTAAGCATCAACAATATGTCAAAAACTGTTCTAGCTGCTGGGGATATAAATTTTAAAAAAAAGAAAAAATCCTTATTTGTAAAAAATACACACACACAATCTGATGAGGAAGATAAGAATTCCAAATATAAATATCAAACAGTATAAATAAATATAAATGCAAACTAGATTCAGCATCAGGAAAACCCACGTTTAAATCCTACCCCAGACCCTTAGCCTGGACAAGTCACTTCATCTTTCTTAGACCTAGTTTTTTCATCTGTAAAATAGGTGTATTACTAGCATTTAGTTCACAGGATTGCTGTGAGGATCATTTGAAATTATATATGCAAAGCATCTTGCTAAATGGTTTTATAAATGTTAGCTATTAATAGTTTTGTAGCATTTTATGTAGCTTGTACCGTTGGTGAGTTAGGTATTTTAAATATCATTACCTTCATTTTTTCAGATGAGGAAACTGAGATTCATAGATATTAAGTGATTTCTCTGCACATTGCAAATGGAACCAAGGTCTTTCTGATACCAAGTCGAACACTCTATCTGACCTATCACAGAAGGTATGAGATGTTGCCATCTCTAAAAAATTAAAGTAACAGATCATTCAAAAGGGAAGAGACATAGTCAGACCTAAGAAAGTCATGCCATATTATCAATATACTTGTGCAGAAGCAGTAGTGTAAAGGTATTATCAGAAAAGAAAATGGGCCACTTATGAGTTAAGGGTGAATGATAACCAATGGACAACTCATTGTTCCATTCACATCCTTATAATGTCTACAAATGTGTTCATGATTCGAAAGTTGAGAGCATCATCAGAAATGTTCTAGTCCAAACGTCTTTATTTTACTGCTGAGAGGCTCCAATGAGGGCCCTAGAACATTAGGAAAAGTCCCCTGTAAAGGATATACAGGATATATATATATATATATATATATATATATATATATATATATATATATATCCATCCTGAAAGGATATCTTGAGGGGAAAGAGAAGAGAGGGAAGAGACAAGAGCGTAGGGGAGGAGAGAGAAGGAAAGGGAAGGCGAGGGGATGAGGAGAAAAGAACAGAGAGGGAAAAGGAGAAAGAAGAGAAGAGGGGAGGAGGCAGAAGGAGAGAAGGGAAAAAAAGTGAAAGAGAGGAGAGACTGGTAAAAAGTTTATGAATTTGTCATATATATATATATATATATATATATATATATATATATATATATATATATATGTATAGGCAAGAGTCACTCAAGATGAAGAGTTGAGGGGAATTGCCATTGGAGGGAATGTCTCTATTCACGAAATTAAAGACCTATCCATCTGCCTACTATGATCTATAACAGAGGTTTTTAATCTTTTTTTTTTTTTTGCATCATGATCTCCTCTGGCAGTCTGACAAAGTCTACAGACCTTAATACTACCTCAGTTTGTTGCCTACATTCATAACTGGAGGAAATGCTAAATTTCAATGAGAAGTGAATTAATATAAAGATGTAATGTTTTTGTTATCCAGGTTCACAGACCCACTGAAATCAAAGTGTCCATGGATCCCAGGTTAAAAACCCCTGCTCTATAATATGCTTATAGAGAAAGAAAGACTAGGAAATGTAATGATGAGAATTGGCCTCACATATAATAAACTCAGAGATCACCTATGTATTTCCTTTGATTTGAAGGCTCTATAACGCTTCTCCTATTTTTTAATCTCTTCCATCCCCTTATTTTTTTCTGATTTTCTCAACTGAAAAAAGCCAAGATGCTTTTTGTTCTAAGTGTATAAAGTATCGCAACATAACATTTTTATGGTATCATTTAGTTACTAATATACTACTAACAACTTAGTACAAAATGTCTTCAGTTTGACTGAAATGACTAATCTAACTCAACCGTTATAGTTCCCTTCAATCGGACAATTATCAACTCCAATCAGTATAATGGAGAATTGCCAAAGAGAAGTTTATTACAGACAATCTGAGGTTTGAATTGGCATCATATTAAACTATAAGTGTTGTTACTAACAGAGGAAGCATTCTTCAGGATTCTTAGATTGGTATCGTAAAGAGCTCTGGACTGGGAGTCAGAACAGCTTCTACTCTTGGGTGTATTCCTAATCAACTGCGTGACTTTGGCCAAATAAATAGTCTCTGCTGTCCCTACTTCTCTCATCTATAAAATGAGTGGATTGGCTTAATATGATCTTGATGCTTATTTCTTCAAGGTCTAAAATTCTATGATTCCCAAATGGAACTACTGAGGGGAATTAGACATTCTGGGTATCCCACTGGGTATTCCCAAATGATTACTCAAAGTTCAAAGTCATTTTACAACTTACCATATAAATGAGAATTATCAAGAAAAGAGAATTCTTCTGAAGAAGGCAAATAGGTGTGTCCAATGAGATTTGTTTCTGATCCCATCCAGGCCCTCAGGAATCTAAGAATACTCTGGATAGAAGATAAAAATAGAACTAAATTGTAAAAAGAAACCACACATTTCAGTAGGCCTTCTAAAAGCTATTGGTGTAGCACAGTGGAAAGAACCCTAGCTTGAGAAACAGTCCTTGGGTACAGATACTTAGTACCTGTGGGTAATTCACTTCACTGGCCTTCAGAAGCCTCATCTGTTAAACGAGCAAGAGAGATGATCTAAATGGCTTCTGAGGCTCCTTCCAATTAGAGATCTGTGATTCTACTTGCTGTTTTTGGTGGTGGAGGGTCCATTTTTGAAGAGAACCCATGACATCACAAGATGAGGTCTTTACCTTTGTGTGATTTGGATTTAGCTATCTCCACTCAATATCCAAGAGTTTTTCCTGTCTTCATTCTTTTCTTCCTTCCTTCCTTCCTTTCTTTCTTTATTTCTTTTTCTTTTCTTTTCCTTCCTTTCCTCATTTCCTTCCTTCCTTCCTTCTTCCACTCCTTCCTTCTTTCAATCCTCTTTCTTTTTCTTTTTCCTTCCTTTTTTCCTTCATAACTTCTTGCCTTCTTTTCTCTTTGTTTCTTTCCTTCTTTCCTCTGTCTTTCTTTCTTTCCCTTCCTTCCTCCCTTCCTTCCTTCCTTCTTTCCTTCCTTCCTTCCTTCCTTCCTCCCCTTCCTTCCTTCTTCCCTTTCTCCCTCCCTTCCTTCCTTCTTTCCTTCCTTGCTTCCTTCCTTCCTTCCTTTTTCCTTTCTTTCCTTTCCTTTTCTCTCTCTTTCTTTCTGTCTTCCTTTCTCTCTTTTTCTTTCTCCCTTTCTTTTGTTCTTGCCTGTGACTGTACTAAGTTAGAAATTTTCCTTGTAGAAAATCATTTCCCTCACTGTCTTGTGTCTAAAACTTAGAGTTTTAGAAAGTTTCCTGAGGCAACAACAAATGTAGAAGTACCTGACCCAGAATTCACAATCAATATGTCAGTCAGAACTTTTGACCCCAAAGCTAGATTTCTATCCAATACAGGATAACACTGTCTTTTACAAAAGGTAGTCTCTTTTTTTATGGAAAAAATTTTTTTTCACAAAACATGAAAAAAAGAGGGAAAAAAGAAGGGAGAGAGGGAAGAGAGGAGAGTATAGGGAGGGGAGAGAAAGAAAGGGAAGGTGAGGGGATGAGGAGAAAAGAACAAGAGGAAAGAAGAGAAGAGGGGAGGAGGCAGAAGGAGAAAAGGGAAAGAAAAAAGTGAAAGAGAGGAGAGATTGGTAAAAAGTTTATGAATTTGTCTTAAAGTCTTCCATTTTACCTCCTTAATTGTAATTCACTACTTCTCCAGAGCAACAACAGACCCATTTGGCAGAATCTGGTGAGACCTATGAATTGGTCTCAGAAAAAATGTATACCATTAAATACCAGGATTACAAAGGAAAATAATTTATTGAAACAAGGATATGTTTTCTGCCATATGAGTTTATGAGCTTTTCAGAAGTCTGTGAGTGCTCTGAGGGCAAAGACTTAGGCTCTGATACTTTTTCATGGTTTGGAGGTGCATCTGGATTCTCATGGACTTTCCTAGAAGACCACAAATCTTTTCAACTTCTTTGCCTTTGAATTAGGGTCTGGTGACCTACTGTAAATCTTATCATCCTGTAAAGATCTACCTAAGTAAGCTCAGAGAAGTTTATACCAGATTGATCAGCAAGGGGACGAATGAGAACATAGCAACCCTTGACCATCTGCAAGTTGGAAAGGGGATGCAATCTACACCAGTGGAGACAATACAACCACTAGTGAAATGGTAGGTGCTGGAAGGGATGAAATAATGGATTGAGTTTTTGTCTGAAATGAAAGTATAGCCAACTTCCTGAGACAAAGTGGAAAGAATATAACTCTTGAATCAATAGGAACCTTAGTTGAAATCCCACTTTTGAAACTTACAATCTGAATGGCATTGGTCAAATTATTTCTCCTCATTTATAAAATGAGGATAACAGGCAAGAAGGACTCATAGGCCACCTCTCCCACCCCTAGCTCTGAATCTATATTTTTATGATTCTAATGACTGACTAGTCTCTAATCTTTGCTCAGTAGATAGGGTTGGAATAAGGAAGACCTGGCCCATGACATAGTCTATGAAAGCCACTAAGAAAATCATCTTATCTCTTCGTCTCAGGACTTATTAATAAAAACAGCAGAAAGAAAATTTGCTCTGAAATCAGATGACCTGGAATTCAAATCTTGGCTCTATCATGTTTGACCTACATTACTTTGGCCAAGTCATTTAATCTCCCTGGACTTCAGTTTACTGTAAAATGAGGGAGCTGGACGAGAGGACTTCTGAAGTACCTTCTAGCTGTAGATGTAAGAACATCTTATAAATGTAAGAACAGAAAACTTCACTATCTGCATCATACACCAGCCCAAAGTTTGAATACATCTCCCTCAATCTAAAAGAGCAATCATCAACTGTGAGTCAGGACTTGCCCCTTCCAAACCAACCTGGATTTTAGAAATATGAAATATGACCTCCAAGATAATTTGTTCTAAATCTTACCTGCTCCATGAACCCCCTTTTCAATATCTACAACTAGATGTCATCAAACTCTTGAAGGAATAGTAAAAGGGAATGGACAAACAGGTCATAGTTAGGGCCATAATGGATACAACAATATACTTGGATCCAGGAAAATTTGAGTCATACCCATACTTGGGCATGTTATCTCTTTTCTTTTTTTAGGGATTTTTTTTTTTTTGCAAGACAAATGGGGTTAAGTGGCTTGCCCAAGGCCACACAGCTAGGTAATTATTAAGTGTTTGAGACCAGATTTGAACCCAGGTACTCCTGACTCCAGGGCTGATGCTTTATCCACTGCACCACCTAGCCACCCCATGTTATCTCTTTCCATTAGACTGGAAGCAGCTTGAGGGCTGGGATAGATAATTGCAAGCTTTGAGATCCTAGACAGGTTATATAATCTTTCTCCACCTCAATGTCTTCATCTGTAAAATGGGAATACCACCTCTGTTACCTACCTCCCAGGCTATTTCAAAGATATATAGATATAGATATGGATGAAGATATAATTATAAAGATATATATCTCATTTTCTTCATCTGTAAAATGGGAATACCAACTCTATTACCCACCTTCAGGCTATTTTAAAGGATACTTATAGATATGGATGAAGATACAGATATAGATAAAGATAGATATATTTATATATCTCAGTTTCTTCATATGTGAAATAGGAATACCACCTCTATTACCTACCTCCCAGGTTATTTCAAAGGATATATATATATAGAGAGAGAGAGATATGGATGAAGATACAAATATAGATAAAGATATATTTATATGTAAATATCTTTATGATTTATATGTGCATAAATATATATATATATATTATATGTATAAATATCTGTAAGGTTTAAAGTATTCTATCATCCAGGGGTGAGGAAGGAACTCCAGACCTAACACTTCATCTCCTATATAAAACCTAGGTGCCTCTAGAGTCATAACTAAAGAGCTGCATTCAGAGAAAGGGAGACTTGGGTTCAGGTCTTGCATCTGATACATACTGGCTGCATGACACTTTGTTGTTGTTTCGTCATGTCTGACTCTTTGTGACCCCATGATCCATATTGTCCATAGGGTTTTCTTGGCAGAGATATTGGGGTGGTTAGCCATTTTCTTCTCCAATGGATTAACTTAACTCCAGTGACTTACCCAGGGTCACACAGCTAGTAAGTGTCTGAAATCAGATTTGAGCTCAGGTATTTCTGACTCCAGACCCAGTGCTCTATCCATTTGGCTACTTAACCACCTCCTCATGACTCAAAGAAAGTCATTTGACCTCAGTAGGCTCAGAAAATTCTCTAAGATTTTAAGTGACAAAGAAAATTTCCTCAACTGGAGTCCCTTAGACCAATGACATTACAAATCTGAGCCTCTCTGCCCCTCTTCCAAAAAAATTCCCTAATCAATAATCCCTATACATTGTTTTCAGATTAATAAAGAGTTTGTCTCCCAACAATGCTTTGTATAACACATTATTTTTGTCACTATCTTTCAGATGAATAAAATGAGTCTGAGATTAAGTAACTTGCTGAAGGTTGCATATATTCATTCAGTGCTAGGATTAGCATCTGGCCTTTCTATGCCCTTAGAAAAGGACTTTGAAGAGGCAGCTAGGTGGTGCAGTGGATAGAGCACTGGCCCTAGAGTCAGGAGTACCTGAGTTCAAATCCAACCTTGGATGCTTAATAATTGCCTAGCTGTGTGACTGTGGGCAAGTCACAAACAAGATTTTTAAAAATTAATTAAAAAAAAGAAAAAGGACTTTGACACATAGTAAGTGTTTTATTGATTCTTGTCTGTTAGTAAGCATTCATTAAGCTCTTACTATGCTGCAGAGACTTTCTTAAGCACTGGAGACACAAAGAAAGGAAGAAAATATTCCCCATCTTTAATGAGTTTGCATTCTAATTTGCACAGAATTTATAATAATTAAAAATTGTTGGGTTTTCTTAATGTGGGGAGAGGTAATACTTTTAAAGGAAAGGCATCATAATCTCCTTCCCATGAGGGCAGCCCAGGGTGTCTTTCTTAGCCCTGTAGCCCTGAACCATTCAGGAAAATACTCAACATCCCGAATTATATTCCAATTTACACTCAATAAGCAATACTCAGTATTCAAAGAAAAGCTCCTTAGTGACAGAGACTCTCTTTGGCTTTTTTTTTTTGTATTCCCAATAATAAATTGTCTGTTGACTGAGTTGTTTGGGTTTTTTTCATGGCAAAAAACATCAATTCTAAAGTTCTTAGCAACCTTTCATGTCCACCATCTTCTCTTGGATAGGACATCTTGGTCTTCCATCTCGGTCTTACTATGTTTCTCAACACACATTTCATGAAACTTTTGAAGGTCTGCCCATTGCAGTTCCCATGGGGGCTGAGTGGGGCTTGCTTCACATCCTCCTTATCTATTTTGAGCCAGTCTAGACAAAAGGAGACTACCCAGCCACAAAATTCCTCTGGGAAAATTTACTGAGAGATCAAGAAAAATGAAAGAGAGGAGAGTCTGCTTTTCCTATACAGAGTGATGTAGTAGAAAAGGAGTTCTTTCTGGCATCAGCAGACCTGCATTCAAATCCTGTCTCATTTACCTAGCAATAACACCCTGAACAAGTCATTTACCTTTTTCTCCCAGGAAACTAGAAAGCACAGTCAAATCTTAAGTGGCTAAAGCACTTACTAGTTACATGACACTAGGCAAGTCATTTAACCTCTTTTGATCTCATTTGCTTTATATGTAACATAGGCATAATGGAGGTGACTAGGAAGTGTAGTGGATAGGGTCAGGAAGACATGAGTTCAAATCCTGTCTCAAATACGTATTAGTTGTGTGACCCTGTACAAGTCATTTAACCTCTGTTCTCTTAACTGCAGAATGGGGGAAATAATAGGACCTATCTGCCAGCATTGGTGAGAGAGAATTTTTTTTAAAAATAGGGATAAGAATAACACCTACTTCTCAAGATTGTTGAAAGGATCAAACAAGCTTATATCTGTAAGGAGCTTTGCAAACCTTAGAGTGCTATTATAAAAACAATTATTACTCATCTTAGTTCGGAGATAACTTAGATAGCCAAGAATATTCTTCTACAATATACCTGACAAGGATTCAGGATTCAGAGGATTCACAGCAAAAAAAGAAATTTAGAGGATTGTCTCATTCAACTTCTTTTTTATAGACGAGGAAACTGAGGAAAATATCCAAAGTCAAAATTTGAACCCAGATCCTCTCACTCTAGAGTCAGTATTCTTTCAAGTACATTATTTTGTCTAACAAAATGTCATCCAGCCTCTATTTAGAAGAGTGCCCATTTATGGAGGCTTCAGATTCATGGGATCAAAGACCTTGAATTGGAAAAGACCTAAGAGGTCACTGAATCTCATCCCTTGATTAGTCAAGAGGTCCAGTGATTTACCTAGAATTATCTAGATAAGTGTTGAAAGCAGAATTCAAATCCAATTCTTTCCATCCCAAATCTATCACTCCATCTCCCCTTACTATAGTAGAGGGTGATACTTGACTGCTTCCCATCGCTATCAATTAACAATGAACAATTCATTAACAACTTAATTAAGCATTCTGTGTGCTCCACTGGCAAATGCAAAGCCTTGAAGAAAATAATCCCTGTTCTCAAAGAACTTAGATTCTAGGAGGAGATGGGACACTATTATCTCCACTAGAGCTTCTGACTCTAATACTTCATCCTAAGACTGACCCACATAGACCAGAAAAAGGCAGGTAAAAATACAATACAATAAAATAATAAAGATAAAAACCTTTGTGGGGTTTCTTTAGAAAACACTAAATACCTTTAAAAGCCATTCATTAATATAACTAACCTTTCAAAGAAGCATTTCCTTTCTTCTTTCAGAGACTCAGCCCAACCCAAAGCTCAGAGCTTAGTACTGGGAGTAGGGAACACTTCCTTATGATTATAACTTTGTCCTTGAGTATACTTTACCTTGGCCTTGAATAAACCATATAACTTTCTGATACTATTCTATACTGGAGTTTCAAAACAGTTTTAGAAACATATATAATAATATATACACACAAACATATGAACATACACATGCACACATGTTTACAATTGCTAAACTATATCTATAAATATATACAATATATTAAAGCTTTTAAATAGTTTTAGAGACAATTTATATATATATGTTGAGTTTTAAAATCATTTTAGAACATTTTAAGTTCCATTTTTAATTTTAATTTCTATAGAATTGAAATTCTATATTTTAAGTTCTGTAAACTGAGTTTTGGAAACAATTTTATAGATACATATAACAGTTAGGCAGTCAGTGAGCTTTTATTGTGGACCTACTATGTGCTTTCCTGCAAAGAAACACACACACACACACACACACACACACACACACACACACACACACAGAGAATGCAAAAGGATGCAGAGAAAGTTTTAAAAAATTCCTTGTCCTCAAAGGGCTCACAATCTAATGTACGTGCAAAAATTATGTATGAATAAAATATACAGAATAAATAGGAGATACTCAACAGAGGAATGGGATTGGAATTAAGGAGGGGGGAAAGTAAGGAAAAAGCTTCTTGTTTAGGAATTATCCTCTTTTAATGAGATAGGGGACTCTTCATTGGGTTTTTATTGGGTCTGGAGTCACACTAACTTTCTGTTATCCAAGGACTGACCTGACAATATTCAGAAATTTTCATTTTGACTTCAGGAAGGAGTATTTCTTCCTAGGAAGGGCTGGGATCCCTCTTGGATCTTCAGAAAGCTTCAATGATTCCAGGGCAGAATTGAGTTTTGGCCATAATAATTGTCAATGATCATGGAATAGTTCAAGAATCTTTTTTGCCTCTCCCAACAAAACCACAGAACTGTGAAATAGTGACATAAGGAAATAATTCTTGATAGCCACATCATAAATAATGAAGGAGTTGCCATCTTTTGAAATAAGACCTCCACCAAGGAGATCACAGATCATTCAAGTATGAAGTATCTTTATTATTATTTTAAATGTTTCCTTCCATCATGGGGGACATGAGAACTAAGGCAAAGAGAAGTAAACAGAACCAGGAAAAACTGAACCCAGATCCTCTCACTCTAGAACCAGTATTCTTTCAAGTACATTATTTTGTCCAACAAAACATCATCCAGTCTCTATTCAGAAGAGTGCCCTACAAAATTTAAGTGAAAAGAGTTTCAACTGACTGCTAAGTATAATAACCACACCAGACCTCAAAAAAGAAATGTAGGGAAGAATCTCCCATTCCCATCCTCTGCAAAAGCCAAGGATTATGGGTGTGGTACCCCGAATATCTTTGTGTCTTCCCTCGGAGATTGTCTTGTATTTGATTTATATTGTATAGCTCTTGCTTCTACATAGTTGCTTGAATTTCCCCCCTCCCCATTAAATTGTAATATTCTAGAGAACAGAAATTTCCCCATATTTTTTGCCATTCTTTTAATTTTCAGTACTTATCACAGTGCCTTTTATAGTGTAGGTATTTAATAAATGTTTCTTGACTTGTTAAGGCATTGTTTAGTCTGGTTCAACTGTTTTCCCCCCTCTATAGATTGTTCTTTGTTAAAAGGGATGGCTCCCTAAAGGTGGGATGAAAAGGAGCATGTTGGAAAATGAAGGTAACATAAGAAAAAATGACTTTGTTGGCCATCGAAAAGTAAATACAAGTAAATAAATATTAAGCACATGACCTAGGAGAGTAAAATGGGGTCAATTATTTCCAATGAAATGCCTGTATGTTTTCTCAATTTTATAGATATTTCTGTATTTCTTCTTTCTTTTTCTTTTTTTGACGAAGCAGTTGAGATTAAGTGACTTACCCAAGGTCACACAGTTAGAAGAATGTCAAGATCTGAGGTCAAATTTGAACTCAAGTCATCCTGACTCCAGGGCTCCCCCTTCCATGGACATTTAAGAAGTTCTGGACACTTCTACAAACGTTGAAGCTACAGAGAAAAATGCAATCTCTACCCTTAAGACAAAACATTCTATGAGAGAAGGATAAGAAGGAAGAGTACTACACCTTTTCTAAACTTGTGATTTGATTGATTTAGGGAACTACCAATGAAGACAGATCCTTTGCCAGAGCAGAACAGCTCCTATCCTGCAATTTAATCTTGTAGAGCTACTTGGAGCAAAGAAAAGTAAAATGTTTTGACCAGCATCTGAGGTCATAGTTAAATTCAGATCTTCCCAATTGAAGCTAGTTCTCCAACCATTACAAGATGATTACGCCCAAGTTAAATGTCCAGTGGTTTCTCAGGCCCCTTAAACTATTCTATGTATTCAGAAGCACTTGGTATTAATATCTCCAAAGGAGAATACATGTTGAAATAACTTGGCATGTTTTCTGAGCTGGAAATTAAATCAACATTATTAACTAGAGAGCGGACCACTCTGTCCCTAATGATGGACTCTCTAATTGGCCCATAAGATCCTCTCCCTTTTTAAAAACACACAAGAGTGAAGGGCTAAAAGGTCGAACAGAGAGATCCTAAAACTTAGGCAGCTATTTTTCAAGAGTTTCCCATCTATCTCTGAGAAAGGAAATTCCATAGCTTCCCTTGATAATGTATTGTAGGATCCAAGAGTCTAAAGAACCAGGAAATAGCTTCTGATATCTCCCCTCAAATTCCTTCATTATAACTTAAAATCCACAGCCTCCTTTATATATATATCTAAATATATTTATAAATACATATATATGTTGTGTGTATGTGTGTGTGTGTGTGTGTGTGTGTGTGTGTGTGTAAAAGAGAGTGAGAGAGAGAGAGATTTTTTATTTCTAAATTTTGCTGGTGATCAAATATATGCTTCTCTTTTTTACCTTAACTTCTCAGAGCTAAAATACTCATATTTCTTCCATGGTGAACTTCTTATATGGGAGCAACTTACATTAAACCATGTTGCAACCCAGTTTTGATTTTACATTCATGAAATCATAGGTTGGTTGGTTGATTCTTGTACTTCATTTTCAGAAAAGACCAAATGTCATCACTATGCTTGAGACAAATTAGTGTGTTCAACTGTGGTTGATCAGACCAATACAAACCTGGAATGCTCTACCACAGGTTGGGCATAAATAATCCATGTGAACACCTGGGGTGGGCATTCTAAACTTACGTTTGTCACATTTCTTTTGAGCTGCTTCAATTCTGCCTTCCTCATAGAGCACAGCCCCCTCTCTGATAAGGGCACACCATGCTGTACAATTAATACTAAAATCCTCCAATGAGACCTTCAGGGTGTCTCGGTATCATTTCTCCTGATCCCCACGTGAGCCCTTGCCTTGTGTGAGTTCTCCATAAAATAGTTTTTTTGGCCAGCGTACATCTGACATTCTAACAATATGTCCAGACCATCATAGTTGCATTCTCTGTAGTCATTGTGGCATGCTAGGCAGTTTAGCTCAAGAAAGGACTTCAGTGTCCTGGCACACTGGTCAACACAGTTGGTCAGTGCCAGAGACGAGGGTTTCCTCACTCCAAGTCCAGCCCTCTGTCCATGGTGCCACATTGCCTAACCTCTAAAATGCACTGTCTGTTTCTGTCCCCTTAGGACACTGTGCTCCCCTTTAAGGCTGGCTTCATTCACTGCCTGCTTTTAAAAACACATGAGACTCTCAAGCAAATGAAAAGTTCTTGGGATGTGCAGTATACAAATATAGAAGTAGTGATAACCTGTAAGTCGGAGTCCAAACTGCCAGGAAGTAGGTTTATCTGAATACAAATAAATAACCTTATTTTTAAAATTTTTGAGATTTTTCCCAGAGTAATTCAATTCTACTGTCCACTAACAAGATACAGAAGACAGGGCAGGGTCTGTCGCTTGATTAACACTAGTCAAGAATTCGGGTTCAAATCCTATATCTAATTTTTTGATCTTGGGGAGTCATTTCACACCCTGGGCCTCAACTTCCTTATTGTAAAAAAATGAGCCTGTTGGACTCAGTGTCCTATGTGGACCCTCCCAATTTTCAATTCATAATCCCAGGATTACACACAGAAAACAATCAATGGGAAAGAATGCAAGACAGTCGTATGCCAGAGCAAGACCAAGAGATCCTAGATAGAATGTATTGCTAGTCATAGATTATACAATGGGAGGTTGGGACCATTCTCCTTAATGGGGATTCTTCACTTCTGGCCTAGACAACAGTCTAAAAAATGGTTTGACTGGCCCCCAAGTCTTTTCTCTAGTCCATGATCCAAAGAGATGCCAAATAAGTATTCCTAAAACACAGACCTGACCATGTCTTGCAAGCCACAACCCTCTCAAAACAGCTTTCATGGTTCCATAGTGAAAAAACACCAATTTCTCAGACTGATAGTTAAAGCCCTCTGTACCTGACCTCCTGTCTCTCCAGTCTTATTTCCTTTCAATGCCTTTTATGTATTCTGAGTTCAAGCTTAACTGGTCAGCTCTCTATTTCAATGACCCTCCATCTCTTACCTTTTCACAGACTGTGTGAGATGTACCAATTTGGACCCTGGATGGATACTCATCATCTTACAGATGAGAAAAACTGATTGTCCCTGAGGTCAAATGATTTATCCAAGGTCAAATGATCTGGCATTCAAATCCAGAACTTGACACTCTAAATGCAGAGTTGGGAAATTACATCATCTCTGAGGGATTATTCTGTTTGCCCAATGCCGTTGTATGCAATCACAGCAAAGGGATCTGAAACTTGGATTAAGATCTGCTGATTTCAAGTCTAAATTTTTTACAGGATCTTAGGACTGGGCATTTTCTAATATTAGATTCCTTATTTCACAAAAAGAAAACTGAGACCCAGAGAGAAATAACCTATCCAAACACATGCAGCTGGGACTTGAACTCAAGTCTTTCTGATTCCAAGTTTATGTCAATCTGCCCCTTGGAGGACCTGAGATCCTTTCTTTAGTTCTTTCTATCTATATAACATAGGCAAATCATTTCATTTTTCTGTATCTCTATTTGTTCATTTGTAAAATGAAGGGTTTGGCCAAAATGACTCTTTCAAAATGATTCCTTCAAGTCCTAAATCCCTTGTTGTCGTTGTGTTCTGTCCAAGTCTGTGATTGGACTGATATTTGGTGAATAAAGACATACGAGATGATACCAAATAAAATGGGAGTGAGGGTACTAATGATGGGTAAGACAAGAAAAAGTTTCTTACTAGGCTCCCACTTTTCCTACCATGCTTATTTTGGGACCAGGGATCTCATTCCTATTCCTTAAGGGAAAAAAACAGGAATCCAGGGAAACCAGGAGGCAGAAACAAAGAAGAAGATGTATTATTCACATAAATATATATTTAAATTATATATATAAACCACTGGTTTAAGTGACATAAATCCATTGTGGTGGCATGAAGGATAGAATGTTAGACCTAGAATCAAGAAGACTTGAGTTCAAATCCAGCCTTAGACACCTAATAATTGTATAACCCTGAGCAGGTCACATAACCTGTGTCTGCCTCAGTTTCTTCTTAAAAATAGACAAAATAATAGCAATAACCTTCCAGAATTGTTATGAGGATAAAATGAGATAATATTTTTAAACTCTTTACAAACCTTCATATACATGCTATAATCATCATCAACATCATTTATTACTTTGTTTATAAGGTGGTTTCTTTACATTTGACTAGAAGATACAACTTAAAACTACGTAAGTCTTTTGCAGGATAGTGGCTGATTGCAACAAACAGAAATCAAACTCATGTTATAGTAAAATCTGAAGAAGGAAAAATCATTTCTGGCTAGGGATATCAGGGAAGGAAACTTCACTGAGAAAAGGTGATACGAATTGGGCCTTGAATGACTCTGAAAAGTGGAAATAATCATCAGATCTTAGACTTGGAGCATGAAGGGAGCAAGCATTTATTAGACCCAGAATATGAGATACTATGATAAGCACCTTAAAATATTAGCTCATTCAATCCTCACCACAACTAATGGAGATAAGTGTTTTTATCCTACCCATTTAACAGTGAAGTGTTTAAGTGACTTACCCAGGGTCACACATCTCCTAATTGTCTGAACTTGATTTGAACTCAGGTCTTTCCTGATGACAGAACCAGAATTCTATCCACTGCACCCTCTAGCCACCTCTAAGGCAAGGACTTTAAGGAATATTTAGTCCACCATTCAATTTTACCAATTATTAAATTCAGGGCAGAAGAGTTTACGTGGCTTACTCAGGATTAATGGGTCATAAGTGGCAAAGCTGCTGTTCTAATTGTAATTCTTAAGATTGTAAATCTATAATTCTCTCCTCTGTTCCTCATTGGAGAGAAAGATGGAGAACATTCCAGGCATCAGGAGTGACCCCTTGTATATGAATGACTAATAGGCTGGTTTGGAGAAAACATACAATTAAAAAAAAAGAGAATCATGTGAAATAAATCTAGGAAGACAGAAACAAGTTGGAAAGAACCTGAAATCTAGGGCTGAGGCATTTGTATTTTATTTTATTTCTTTCCATTTATTCATTTATGTATTTTATGTATTTATCTTATTGAAAGGTTAATGGACACTGGAGATTTTTTTTTTGTTTTTGCAAAGCAATAAGGTTAAGTGATTTGCCCAAGGTCACACACAACTAGGCAATTATTAAGTGCCTGAGATTGGATTTGAACTCAGGTCCTCCTGACTCCAGGTCTGGGTTGCTCTATCCACTGTGCCACCTAATGGCCCCTCACTTGAGATTTTTTAAGGAGGGGAATGAGTTGACCTCTACCTTGAGCAGATTATACTGGTAACTGTGTTGAAGATGAACAGAGAGGGAAAGACTGTAGTCCTAGAAACCAGATAGGACCAAAGACTGTTGGAGGTAAACACCTTGAAGCAATCCCTTTCTATCTACTATATACATACACACACACACACACACACACACACACACACACACACACACACACACATATATAATATACAAAATCAGTATATTAAAAAATAGGGGGAATCAATCAATCAACATTCATTAATTATCTACTATATTCCAAGCCAGGGATGCAAAAATCAAGGAGATTACATTCTACAAGGGAGATAATTATATATGGAATGCCCAGTATAGGGAGGGATAGTTCCAGTAGCTTGGAAAGGTGAGGTGACATTTATTCTGGAAGTGGGGGGGGAGGGGAGCTGGGGGCTGGGCTAAGTCACCAGCCTCACTTTCTCCTCCAGAGTTATCCTGGAAGGAAATCTAGGAATTCCAAGAAGGACTGGTCTTTTTTTCATCCTTGTACTCAAAACACCCATCAAAACCTAATTCCAAGATAAGAATCGACTGGATCAGTGATTTCATTGATATGGGGGAACTCCCAGAAGGGGAGATTCCTTCTACTAGTGCTGATTAGCCTCTTCTCTGCTCAGAGTAGACACTGGACCGATTTGTGTAGAAATGGAGGGTACAAGAATTCACAGGTCAAAGGGACTGTTTTTTCCATCACATTCCAACAATAATCCTGGCAAGCAGGACTGGTCCACACAAATATATTCATGGGTCTAATCCCTGGTTAGTGCCGTCTGAAGTGACCGGAGTAATGAAACCTTCCCTCTCCCCTGGAAATTCTTTCATACATGAACAAACATCCCCAGGAAAAGCACTGAATATTCATCCCACTCCCTAAATTCTATATTCATTAGAGTTTCCATAAGTAGATTCAGCTTCTCTTGTGTTCACACTATTCATATTGAGGAAGCTTGGTGCCAGAGAAAGATGCTTGGATTTGAAGTCACAGGATCTGGGTAGAAGTTTTAATTCTCCCTACTTGTGCTACCTGTGTGACCTTGGACAAATTATTTTATATCACTATAAAGTGAAAGGAGCTGATCTCTGATCTCTAAGGGCCTATCCAGGTTGCTGTTTCTTTAGCCTAAGAGATAGTGTAGTGCAAAGGAAAGAGTTCATTCAGAATCAAAGGACCTGGATTCAAATCCCACTGCTCCTATTTATTCTCTTTTTATCGAGTAAAGATTTTTACTGTCTTCTGAGACAGAGTACTCAACATTTTTTTGTGAGTTAGCTCTGGTGAAACCTATGACCCTCTTCTTAGAATACTGTTTTTAAATCATAAAAAAATACATTGACTGAAGCCAGTTTTATTAATATTCTCATCAAAATACTGAAGGCAAAAAAACCCCAATTGAACAGACTCCAGGATTTTACTCCTGCTCAAAGGTAATTTTCTTTTTTATTTTATTTGCTTCTTATACATGGTTGCTCATATGTACATGACTGCATTATCAGAAGGAGGAGAATTTAAGAGCAGAGAATCTTTCAGACTTTCTTTGTAATCCCATTGCAAGTTTGGTACAGTCACTAGTATATAGTAAGCATTTAATAATTGCTTATTGTTCCAACGGTTGACTTAACCTTTCCTGAAATAAGCATAAGGTATGAAATCAGAAGTTCTGTGTTCAAACTATTGGCTCTGCTCTATGATTTGAGGCAAGACTCCTTACATCTCCCATCTGAGAAATGGGCATATGATACTTTTACTACTAGCCTTCAATTTAGGAAAGTGCCAAGGTCATTCCAGTTGTTAATGTTAGCGTCGTCGTCGTCATCATCTGATTCAACAAATTATATCTCCTAAAATTCATTGGATCCTTTGCTTCTTCCACCAGCAAACATTTACTGAATAAATGTCCTCTAGTCTTTTTCCTAATAACTAGGTCCTCAGAAATAATAGTATTTTAGGACTTGGCTAACTCATTTCTTCTCTCACCTTTCTTCAGAAGAGTTCCCTCTACACTCTTGAAGAATTGCATTTTCATGTCATGTCTTTTAAAAAGTTTAAATGAAGCTTTTTGCCAATTTTATCATTTTATATATGATTGATCCCTCTTCTCCTGTCCTCATCCCTTCTCCTCCTGTAGCAAGTCTTCTCTTAAAATTATTAACTATTTTTCTTTTTTCTTCCAGATTTTTGCAAGGCAGTGAGGTTAAGTGACTTGCCCAAAGTCACAGAGCTAAGTAAGCAAACGTCTGAAGCCAGATTTGAACTCTCAATTTCCTTTTCTGTAAAATGAAATGGTTGTATTCAATGAACAATCTAGGCTCTTGGAGGCTTATAACGTTAAACAGTTTAGACTTATGGACATGTGTAGTTTAGTAGGTTCTTATGTAGTCAGATCCTCCTGACTCATGCAGTAAATAGAGTACTGGCCTTGGGGTCAGGAGGACAGGAATTTGAATCCAACCTCAAACACTTACTTGTGTGACCTTGGGCAAATCACTTAACCCTGATTGCCTCATATCTCAGGGCCATCTCCAGTCATCCCTATTCATATATCTGGTCACTGGACCCAGATAACTCTGGAGGAGAAAGTGAGGCTGGTGACTTAGCCCAGCCCCCAGCTCCCCTCCCCCCCCACTCAAATCCAATTCGTGTGCTTGTCATGGCATCACCTCCCTGATGTCATGGTCTTCTTGGAGAATTAAGGACAAACATTGGATTAAATGACCTCTGAGGATCAAGCTACACCTGGAGTTTGCTACCTGGTTTAAATTCCAACTTTGACATTTTCATCCTATCTTATCAGAGGAAAACAATGTGAAAAATTAAGGGATTGTACAAAATGCCCTCTGAGGTCCCTGCTGTATTTGGAGCCAGGAGATCCAAGTTCAAACCTCAGTCCTGTCACTTCCAGGCTGTGTGACCTTGGCTATGTCCTTCTCTGGACCTGTTTCTTCATTTATAAAATGACTCTATGATCTCTATGGTCCCTTCAAAGTTTTTAGATCTATGAGCTTGTGACAAACTTCCTGGCAATCCAGGCAGTCCCAAAGTAGAAAGGATGTTTTCCATCAATAGGGCCTTCTAATGAGGCAGGATGACCCTTGACTAGAATGATATAGAAGAGATTCTTGTTTATATTTACATTAAACTAGATAACTGGGGCTCCACCCCCCCCCAGGGGTCCCTTCTAGCCCTGAGATTCGGAGATTCTGGGTTTCATCAGTTGACTTTTGGGTTGCATCAGGCCTGTTGCGACATTGGCAGTTGCCCAGTCTGGTCCAACAGTAAATGGGCTCACGTGGGTTGCTGTGAAGGCAGGGCAGTAAGGACAGGAAAAGGCAACCCAAGAATAGATGGAAGCTTTTGAGCCCACAGAGTATCATTCAGAAATCTATGAGCGTCCCAGAGACTTGCCACACCTCTCACTGAGACACAAATGAGACAATTGATGGTCAGTCACTGCTCCTCACCCCCATCCCTAATAAAAACTTCATTAAGAAAAATCATCCTAGGCATTCTCATGATCTCCACCTCACTTTGGGCAGAACTTTGTGGCACTTTGCAATGCCTCTTCTGGGAATGACTTTGGTTTCTAGTAGTGGATAATTTTAATAATAAATCAGTGTCTAATGTTTCCACTGGGTTTGAGTTTCAGTTACATACACTCCCTATCTTATAGGATTGTTATGAGGAAAGTTCTGAACAATTCCCAGAGGATGGAGCCCTAGATTGGAAGGCAGAAAGACCTGTTTTCCAATCCCATCTCAGACACTTAGCAGTTGTATGACCCTGGGCAAACTCTGGCCCTCAATTTCTTTCTCCGTAAAATGAAGTGGTTGTATTCAATGAACAATCTAGGCTCCCAGAGGGTTATAAGTCTCTAACTTTAAGCAATTAGACTTATGGGCATTTGGAGTTTAGTGGGTACTTAATTCATATTTATTTCCCAAATGACTGATGTAGTAACTCATTAATCCTCTAATACTCCAAGATTTACATAATTATAACAAGCTTGAGAATTTGGTTGTATTTCTATGACTGTCTCCATTTCACAGAAGAGAATATCTAAATGAGTCACACAGCTAGTCTGAGGGATTAAAACCTGCATCTCTAGACTCCAAAAATAAAACAACAAACTATTTCTCTTAAGGGCTCCATCTCACATTTCAGAAGTGAGAAATTATGGAGTTACAGTTAAAACAAACAAAAAGGAGCCAATTTTCTTACTTCCCCTCCCCAAATTTTTTTAAAATGATTTTTATTGATCATAATATTTGGTAACTCAAATATTCTGGAATGAATGTGTGACCTCATGATAATCCCTTATAAGTCCTTTCCTTTGATGCATGTCTGTCCATCCTGTACAACTCTTGTCCATACCTTTCCAAAGGTATGCCATCAGGTACACCCAAAACTCTGGGGATTTTTCTTATTGTCTCTTGACATTTCTAGGTTGCAGTGCCAGATCAAAGGTACCCATGTCATATATACACTCTATCAATTAAACTTACTTTGCAATTATTTATGTTTAAATAAATGAAATTGAATGCTTAAAAGGTCATAACAACTTTCAGATATACCCTCTAATTCTCCAATAGCATTCTCTCTTCCTCCATTCATTTCTATTCAGTTTTCATCCCTTGTGGTCCTAGATACTAGAAGATCTGGTTTGGTTCTGGTAAATTTTTTCTTCTCCATTATATATATTATCTAGCTCACAGGATTATCTATTTAAAGCTTGAGGTGATCTCAATCTCCCTTAATTCTAATGCCTTCTTTTTATTAATCATATCCAATTTATCCCATAGATAACTTGTTTGTACATAATTATTTGCATGGTGTCTCCTTCATAATATTATGAACTCCTTGAGAACAAGGATTATTACCTTTTGCCCTTCTTCGTATCCCCCAAGGCTTAGGAAAGTGCAAACATAGAAGGCATTTAATAAACACTTTTTGATTATTAACTAGACAACCACTTTGTTCTGGTTATTTCATGAATGGCTCTCCCATTAGACTATGAACTCCTTAAAATCAGGGACAATCTTTTTGCCTTTTTTTTGGGTATATATCCAGAAAACATAGTAGACACTTGACAAATATTTATTGACCGATTCAGAGTTCAACTCCTGCCTATGTGACTTGGGCAAATTGTTCAATTTTCCTGAGCTTCAATTGCTTCTTTTGTAAAATGAGGGAGTTGACCAAGATGATTTCCAGAATCCCTTCCATCTCTAAATCCATGATCCTATAAAGACTAGAGAATTCCAAAGTGAATTGTCCAATTGGAAGGTAAACAAGAGCACCAGGATCTATGCCTATGTTCTCTGGCCACTAGCAGGATCCTTCCCATTGTCCCATGCATCCTTCCTCTCCTAATGGCCTCTCCAAATGTTCCTCAAACTCATACACTTTAAGTTACAGTGCACCATTATACAATAAATACAATTTATTTAACCATTTTTGCGTCATTTAATATATCTATGATGTTGTTTGGACACTATTTTAACATCATTTCAAATGTGTAATTAAAAAAATTCATATAAACTTCAGGGGCAGTGAACGTGTTGAAGACACAACATCATTCTCCATATTTGCTTCCTTGACTTTGTCCCATCAAAGGAGATATCATATGATCAAAATAGACTCAAAATTCATTTTTACTCCAAATAAGCTGTGGTTGGTTATATTTGGAAACTTCTAAATTTCCTCAGCACTCTTGTGGTCATTTAAAGCAAACGTCTTAATCTGGGGTTTGGGAACCTAAAAAAATACTTCAAGAATTATTTTTCAGTATGATTTATTTTCTTAGCAATCACCTATATTTTATTTTATACATTTAAAAGGTTATGCTAGGGAATTTAGAAGCTTCATCAGAAAGCCAAAGGAACCTATGACACACACACATTAAAAAAAGGTTAAAAAATTCTGATTTAAACCAATCATTCCATAATCAAGAAAAAAACCATCCACAACTTTCTTCTCTATTATCCAGAAAGAAAGAAAAACCACCCCCTTCCCCTCCCACCGCTTGAGTAAATTACTTACTTATAAAGTCTTTGGTCAGAGTCCTGTCTTTGAAGTTACACAGAGGAGAGCTGTATTCTAGCTTCTAATTCAATCCCAGTGAATTTCAACAAGTTCATGAGACGTGTGATTTTTTTTTCTTGTATGGGGAGGCTTGTGGGGTGGGAGATTTTTTTTTAAGTGAAAGTTTGAATGATATCACATTGCCTTCTGGCCTATCCTCATTTTTCTTTGGCTTGCTGCCTCAATGGACACAGATTAGTCATTAACAAGTCTTCTGTGGCTACATTATCTAAACATAGATTTGAAGGCTGTAAGTCTTAGTAAATACCGGAAAGATGGTCAAAGCATAGCCCTGGGATATTCCCAAACTGGACAAGATTCTTGCCCCAGTACACCTTGAAGTAAACCTCTCAGAAGATATAAAATGCTTATTTAAAATAGAATTTGCTTCTGGTAACGAAATTCAGAGAAGAGCTAGCCTGTACTGGGAGAAGAATTAGAGGTTTATTCAGTTTCCTAGGGAGGTGAAGGGAAGAAGGGTAAAGGGAGAGAAAAAAGACAGAGGGCAGAGAGGAGAGGAAAGAAAGAGAAGGGAGAGGGGGAAGAAAAAAGAGAGAAAGGGAGGGAGAAAGAAAGGAGGGAATGAGAAAGAAGGGAGAAATGGATCAAGGAATGGAGGAGGTAGGAAAAAGAGAGAGAGAGAGAGAGAGAGAGAGAGAGAGAGAGAGAGAGAGAAAGAAAAGAAGGGATTAGTAGGATCAGGTCTAATCAAATCCTTATTTCAAATTCAGTCATGTACTTAACAGCTTAATTTAATCAACACTGTTTCCTTGATATCAATACTGAAAATTGAGGGGGAAAAATCCAAAAACCAATGGATTTGCAATTACAGGACCTGGGTTCAAATTTTCTCTGTTTCTTACAATTTATGAGATCTTGAACAAATCACTTAAACTCTCTAAACTTCAGTTTTCTTATCTGTAAAATGAGGGGATGGGAGAAAGGCCTCAAGGTTTTCTTCCAGCTTCCCATCTCTGGGTTCCAGCACTTAGTTCATTGCCTAGTACCTAATAGACTTAGTAAAGAGTTGTTGACTTATTTGCTGACTTGGGTCTCATTTTCCTCAAATAAGGGGGCTGAAGCCTTACGATGACCTCAAACATTCCTTCTAGGTCTAAATCTAAGATTCTACAATCTCGTGGTATATTTGGGAAGACTACATTTCTTTTTGTGTTAGACATATGGTGGGTGAGATAACATGGTCCAGTAATATAGAAATTTGACCTCGTAGGTCAGAATTCTTAGATTCAAGTCTCTACTTGGTCTATGTGGGATTCTGATGTTCTCCTTCTCAGAGGAAGACTTCAGACTGCAGAGCTGGTGTCCATCTGCACTAGTAAGGGAAGTTTCTTCCATAAGGTACAACATGAGTTCCAATCATGAGTTAAACACTACACTAAAGTAATAATCATCATCATCATCATCATTATTATGATAATGATCATCATTATTGTGATAACGATCATCATCATTATGATGATGATAATTATCATTATTGTGATAATAATTATCATTATTATTATGGTGATACTAATTGCTATTATCATTATTATTATGATGATAATAATAATAATAATAATAATAATAAAATGTTAAAATTTCTAGAGCACATATTATGTAAATAGTGCACTGGGCCAAGAGTTAGAAAGACTGATCTTCCTGAGTTCAAATCCAGCCTCAGATACTCATTAGCTGTGTGACATTGAGCAAGTTGCTTCAAGCTGTTTACCTCAAGTTCCCCAACAGCAAAATAAGTTGGAGAAGGAAATGAAAAATCACCCTAGTATCTTTGCCAAGAAAACCTCAAATGGGGTTCACCAAAGAGTTGGAAACAACTGAATAGTTGACAATGTGTCTGATAAAATGTTAAGCATTTTATAATTTTTATCTCATTTAATCCTCTCTCTGTGAGAGATTTTCATCACAGGGTTGGAGTAAGGCTTGAGATCTCTGTGCACTATCAGTCAAGCTTCAAACAACATGGATGAGGCTGGGGGCGGGGGGCAGAAGGAAGAAATCTTGTATTACCAGTGGAAAATCTGGTGTTTGTCTGAAAGAGCTGAGAATTTTCAGAACATGAGGATTTAAAACTAAGGAATTTTAAAGTTGGACAGAACCTCATAGCTCATCTAATCTAAGGCTTTCAACTGAGAGATGAGGAAGGAAATTAAGGCTGAGAGAGAAGTCGCCTTCCAAGGTCTCCATTGGGAATGAGTTGCAAAGCAGGAATTGGAGCTCTTAAGACTCTAGCTATTAAGGGATCTGAGAGACCATCCATTGTATGGATGGGAAAAGTGAGTCCTGGAAGGGAGAGATGACTTCCCACAAAAGCCAGATAGTAAATAGCAGAACCCAGACTTTCCATTATGCTGAACAATGCCACCCTTTGGAAAGCCTGGGACTGCAGTGGTCAGCACCTGGTCCTTAGAACCCCTTCCTTTTAAATATGAGGCCCCTGAGGACCACAGGGAGGGAGGGATTCACCCAAAGTCACATGTAAGGATAGTCCATACTGTCAAATATTTCACAGAACTAGAACACCTCCAACATACTGTGTGACCAAGGTCAAGTACTGACAGGTCCTAGGAGAGGGTAAAGTAAAATACGATAATCCTTAAAGAGGGGCGGCTAGGTGGCGCAGTGGATAAAGCACCAGCCTTGGCATCAGGAGTACCTGGGTTCAAATCCAGTCTCAGACACTTAATAGCTGTGTGGCCTTGGGCAAGCCACTTAACCCTGTTTGCCTTGCAAAAACCTAAAAAAATAAAATAAAATACAATAATCCTTAAAGACTTCTTGTAGACTTCATTGTCAATTAAAGAGTCCAGCATGCAGAAAGTGATTAGTAAATGCTTTTTCTCTCCCCTTCTCTCTTTCCTACTAAGCCTTAAAGCAAAAATGCAGCAGCAGTAACACCTAGCAGCAGTGGAGCTGGAGATGGGGTTAGTAACAGAGCAGCTCTAGGAGCAGTAATACTAGTAGTAATCAATATAATAGCAATAAGAATAAAAACTGCCACATTTTGCTTCAAGGATCAGTAGGGAAAAGAGGAGGGGAGAGAACATTTATCAAGCTACTATTATTCCTACTACCACCCCCAATACTTTTACTACTCCCACTAAGACTCCTGTGATTTCTACTACTTCTACTATCACTACTTCTATGACTATTGCTTTTTTTTAGTTTTTGGGGGGTTTTTTGCAAGGCAAACGAGGTTAAGTGGCTTACCCAAGGCCACACAACTAGGTAATTATTAAGTGTCTGAGGCCGGATTTGAACTCAGGTACTCCTGACTCCAGGGGCAGTGTTCTACCCACTGTGCCACCTAGCCACCCCCTGTATGACTATTTCTACAACTACTACTGCTACTATTTTCACTACTACTACTACTACTACTACTACTACTACCACTACTACCATTACTACTACTACTACTACTATCACTACTACCATTACTACTACTACTGCTGCTGCTACTGCTACTGCTACCACTGCTACTATTGCTACCACCACTCCTACTTTAATTATTACTACTACCACCCACTGTTCTACAACTAGTACTATTACCACCACCACCTTATTACTACTGCCGCTGCAACCGCTACTATTAGTAATCCTATTACTACCGCCACACTACTACTTAGTACTATGACCTACTACTACTGCTACAGCTGTTACTATCATTACCGTCACCATTGCTGCTACTTACTACTTGCTGTAACTATTGCTACTATTACTTCTACTACCACCACTATTTTTAATTGCTACCACTAATTCATTCTACTCCTCAACATATGACAGCTACATGGTGCAATGACCCTGAAGTTAGGAGGACCTGAGGTCAAATTCAGCCTCAGACATTTGACTCTTACTGGCTGTGTGACTTTGGGTCACTTAACCCTAACTGCCTTGCTTCCAAGACCATCTCCAGTCATCCTGATTCCTATCTGGCCACTGGACCCAGATGACTCTGGAGGAGAAAGTGAGGCTGGTGATGTTGTACACCCCCCCACTCAAATTCAAATTCATGAGCTTGTCATGGCATCACCTTCCTGATGTCATGGTCTTGGAGATTCTTCAACATAGTATTTGTGTCTTCCTAGCTTGGCTATATAGAACAGGAGATAATTTTTAATTCTTTCTGATTCCTGGTAGAGTCTTCTCTAGGTGCTGCATATCCAGAGCAGATTTTTCAGTGAATGTATGGCTGGACATTAATAATCAGGGCAAACAGCCAACATGGTTCCTGGGAGAGGAAAGTCTATTTCTGACCAATTTCAATCTTCTCAATAATTAATACCAAACTATAGTTACACATTTTTTTTAATTTGCAAAGCATTTTGTATACATTGTCTAATTTGAACCCTGTAACAAAGTTCTGAGATGGGTGCTATAATTATTCTCATTTTATAGATGAAGAAATTCAGGCTCAGTTAAGCTTAGCTTTCTAAAACCAGGGATTCTTAACCTTGAATACATGGACCTGTTTTTTTTTAAATATTATGATAGCTCTGTTTCAAGTTCTATAAACTTTTAAGTTATTTGGAACTCTACAGGTTCAAATCACACCTCTGACACAGTGGCTATGAGACCCTGCATATATCACTTAACTCTTAATCTGAGTGGTTCTCTAAAACTAAATGGCAGGCAAATGTTGACTTGCATTAGTAGAGGAAAACCTTAATCCCTCTCCTATTATTATTAACTAACAGTTGGTGCTTTCAGTGGAATATTCATGGTGACAGTAGAAGGTGAATCAAACCCCTGGCTATTCCTGATATAAAAGAAACCAAAGGAAAAGTAGGAGTGCTCAAATATTTGCAAATACACACCCACTGACACACACACACACACACACACACACACATATACACACACAGTCTAATGTAAAGGAAAAAAGACAGTAAAATATGAACTAGGAAATGGAATAAATTAGAAATGAATTCCAAAATGGTGAAGATAAGATGGGATATTCATAAAATATTTTGTAAGAGTAAAAATGATACATAAATGCTACTATAATTTTATTATTATTTTTATTATTGTTGCTGCTGCTGCTGCTGCTGCTGCTGCTGATAAAGAACTTATAACATCCCAAACCTATCATATAAGAGAATCTTGATTTATTTAGTATCTCTTATGCCAAAGGGTCTTGTGTCAAATTGCTCTCCAGACCCAGTACCACCTGAAAGTGACCCACATATTTCCATGAGCAGTAGAGACGAATTGGCCATTAAATCTTCTGGGATAGCTTCCCAATAAATGACACAATGCTCTCAGTAAAAGTGCTTCATGGGGGCAACTAGGTGGCGCAGTGGATAGAGCACCAGCCCTGGAGTCAGGAGGACCTGAGTTCAAATCCAACTTCAGACACTTAGCAATTACCTAGCTTGTAGCCTTGGGCAAGCCACTTAACCCATTGCCTTGCAATAAAATAAAATAAAATGAAAAATAAAAGTGCTTCATTTTGATCATGTGATCCATATTTAAAACAAAAATGTAGATAATGAAAAACTCAAAAAAATCACAGAGGGAAAGCAACTGCCTACTGAAGTCATTTAATGGGAGATTTTCCATCTTCTATTGGGAAATTTGGCTGATATCCTACTGATGCACTATTATCGATAGAGAATGAACTTTGAGTTGTACTTCCAGGAGTGATGATATATCTGCCTACATTCTTTTTCCCCTGATCCCCTTTGAGAAGCACCAAAAAGTATTTGCAAGTTTGCTGACTAGGGAAAGTTAACTGGGTAGGAAACCATGACCTTGGGCTCTTCCAAGTTGGACTCAACTCAATGGAACGAGGCAATAATTTAGACTAAGTATTTAAAGTGACCTTGACAGGTAAGGGAAAAGTTTTAATCACAAATAGGACAAAGTTCACAAGAGGCAAACAAAAGTTACACAAGTGTAAGCACAGTTTCCACACACAAACACTCACACTTTTATGTTTTCTGGGTTGTACTGGTGACTTTACCAGTAGGAAGAACTACTGACATGGCAACTTCCTCCACTAACATAGATTAGCCACTTGTCTACAATTTGTAGTTTTAGATAGTATCTGTGGTCAATGAGACTCTAAATGACTTGTCCAGGAGCACACAGCGAGCAGGTATCAAGGCCAGATGTGAACTTTCCTGCCTCCATGGCTAGCCCTCATTCCACCAACTCACTGCACTTAATGGTTTTTTTAATTGAATGTTTGCTAGCCTGATAATATATAAGTGGGAGTTCAACCAACCATTAATAACAGGAGAGAACATTCTGGACAACAATGAAAGACCATTCCCCCTTTCTCTTCTACCATTTCAACACAAAAGTTCCTGGGTGTCCCATGCTCATTATAAAAGCCGATAGAATCCTTTGATTGATTCCTATAGCCTCCCTCATCATTTTCTAAAAGACTAGGGAGACTAGAGACAGGATTTCTAGAAAGGGCCCAATGGGGAAAGAGCCTCAAATGAGCCATTGAGGTTACTTGGACTGAAGAATATCTTGAGAACTCTTCCAATTATCTCAGCAGTAAAACGGAAAGAGATCTTTCAAAAAGAGTGAATGGTTCACAAAATTCTTTTCCCTTATGAGAGTGATATTCTACCATTCATCTAAACTGCTAGAAAAGGAAGGTCATTAAGCCTAAACTTATCTAGTTAGTCAGCCAACAAGTATTTATCGTTATTACTATGGGTCAGAAGCTGTACTGAGGAAGGCAGAGAGGAAGGGAAATAAGGAAGGAGAGAGGGAGAGATACATGCTATTCCTATAGACTAAGCACTTTGTTAAGTCCAGGGGAAAGGGAAAAAAAGAAAGAGGGAAGCATTTATTACCACTTCAATCAGTCATGAGTGCTTTGCAAATATTATTTCATAGAACAACCCTGCAGAGTAGATGGTAGCATAATTCCCATTTTACGGTTGAAGAAACTGAGGCAAGGGGCACTTAAATGACTTGCCCAGGATCACACAGCTAGTAAGTATCTGATGTCAGATTTGAACTCTGGTCTTCCTGAGTCACAAAAAGATCTCTTACTCTGACAATGAGAGGGACAAGTCTGCAAACAACCATGAATGTACAAAATACATATTGAATGGAAGCAAGGTAATCAAAGTTTTGCCAGACTCGTTTACTCCCCCCCAAACACACTTCAGAAGTAATAAATAATAATATTGGTTAATATTTATCAGTACTTTAATGTTTTTAAACAACACACACATATATAAAATGTCACTGGATTTCCACAATTTCCCTGAGATTAGTGCTGCTCTTATTATTAAGCATTTCATGAGATGAATAAATTGAGTCAAACAGAGGTTAAACAACTCATTCGAATTCACCCAAGACCAGATTTGAACCCAGGTCTTCCTGATTCCCAGCCCAGCACGCACCAACCAGCTGACCAAGGTCTCTGAACCCCTCCAGGAGTTATCATCTCCATTAAAGTCAGGTTTTTGGACACTCATTCAAACACTTGTTTAATAGGAAAAAACCACCCATGTAAGTGGATTTCTAAGGTCATGGCAAATTAGAATCTCTGTATTCTAAGGGGTGAGCTGAAAGAAGGGACAAGAGGCAAATGATCACAAGAAAAGAGAGACAAAGAATTCAAAAGCTAGCAAAAAATTTCTGCATATGAAATCACAGTGTAAGAAGAAACATACACAAAGGCGATGACTGGATCATCAAGAAAGGACTGAAATCTGCTCAATGCCTTCTGGTTGAGAAGAGGGCATGGTACAGTGGATGGAGGAATGGGGCTTGGCACCTCCATGGGAAGTTCTGTGTTCAAGTCTTACCTCTTACACATACAGGTTGTGTGGCCCTGAGCAGGTCATTTAACCTTCAAGTGCCCTAAACAATTCTCTAAGACAGAGAAGGTGCTGTTCTACATTGGCATTCCTTCTACAGTTCTTTATACTAATGAAATCACAAGTCCAGTATATGTTTCTGTCCTCTATTTATCCAGTAAAGTCCTCATTTCATTCCTCCTGATAATGTCTTAATACACATTATTGACTGAATGACTTACTGGTTCAGAGGAGCCACAAACTAGAGAAGACGTTGCCGATAGAGACTCAAGACTGGCAGGTCCTAACAAGCAGAGAGTCTCCATACACCAGTCTGGGGAGGGACATGGGGAAACCAGGTTAGCTAAATGAGGAGAGCCTTTTCATCAGGTTGGCTATGGGAATGAATTTTTTGACATTCTTTGAGCATCATCGAAGATGTAGAGAAATCACAATTTATGTAGACAGTTCCCCACCAAAGAAGTATTGCAATAAGTGTTCTCTGTTTCAAGAAGGTGGGGAATGGGGTAGTGAAAACACTTAAGAAATATGTTCATTTGGGGGCAGCTAGGTGATGCAGTGGATAGAGCACTGGCCCTGGAGTCAGGAGAACCTGAGTTCAAATCTGGCCTCAGACACTCAATAATTACCTAGCTGTGTGGCAAGCCACTTAACCCCATTGCCTTGCAAAAGCCTAAAAAATAATAAATAATAAATTAATAAATAAAATAAATATGTTCATTTAAAAATATTTTACAAGAAAAAGAATTTGGAGCACATGAGTGGGTCAGTTTCAGTAACTCTGAAAAATATTTGGCAAATTCCTTTACACACAATGCCGAAAGAATACGGTGTGAGTAGCAGTTGAAACGTGATGGTTAGAGGACCAAGGGAAAACTACTTTCATTTCTCATTCATTTATTTTTTGGCTTTCAAGGTTAAAAAATGGGTCCCTTTTCTTAATCTAGTACACCGCAGCCATCCATTATTCTTTGAGGAACTATAAGACAAGATGACATTTTTCAGGGGTGTAAGTGATTGTTATCAGAAGGCAATTAATTATTTCAAACATGAAAACTTCATTAACCAAGCTACCTCTTTCCTTTCCTTTGGCAAAGGTGAAGATGAGTCTTCTTTGTCAGGTCCAGGGATTATTAGCTCTCAGTGTTAGGCCCATAGTGGCTGATTAATAAATGATTATTAAATCATAAATTGGAGGTTTGAAAGGTAGATGACTAAATCTGAAAGTGGTGACTGCTCTATTATTTCTATTCAAGTAGGCTTTCTGCGTGCCATGTTGACCTCCTCAAATGCTTAATACAAAGATTCTTCATTAGGACTTAGATGAAAGTTGCTTTTAGTCACGAAAGTGGGTTAAATTCTCAGGGGTCTTGGGAAACACTCCAAGATATAGATCAGATGCCCAATTATGTTGCCAGAGGGAAGTTCATTCATGGAGCTCTCCTTCCACTGGTGAAATCATTGTCATTTCTACTTATTAAGAGGATTAGATGAGACGAAATGTGAAAAGTACATTGCAAAATTGTAAAATTTTAAAATTAAAGTAAAATTTTAAAAGCCAAAATATTTAGTTCTAACTGCCATAACCATAAATGACATCATTCATTATTTCTTAAAGTTTTCATTGTTGTTCAGTCTTTTGTTAATTCCATTTCACTCTTCATGACCCTGTTTAGGGTGTTCTTGGCAAAGGTACTGAAGTATATTACCATTTCCTTCTCCAGTTCATTGTACAGTTGAAGAAACTGTGGCAAACAGAGTTAAATGACTTGCCCAGGGTCAAACAACTAGTAAGTGTTGGAGACCAAATGTGAACTCATGAGTGCTCTATCCATTTCACAACTGTTTACTCTTTATTAAAGCTAGTGGAACTCAGGTCTCTTGTTTTCTAGTCCAATGCCCTTTCCACTCGCTACCAGGGCTTTTAAGAAACCTACCAGTCACCTTTCCAATTTGAGTAGGCATCAGAGTAGGACTTTAGTGAAGATAATATCCTTTTAAAATACAAATCTCAAATGAAAATAAATGAAATTGAATTTTTTATTCTTTTCTAGAATAAAAGAAGACAAAGTTCTCAAACTTTCAATTCTTAAATAATTGATTCATTTTTTTTAGGCTTTTGCAAGGCAAATGGGGTTAAGTGGCTTGCCCAAGGCCACACAGCTAGGTAATTATTAAGTGTCTGAGACCAGATTTGAACCCAGGTTCTCCTGACTCCAGGGCCGGTGCTTTATCCACTGTGCCACCTTGCCGCCCCAATTGATTCATTTTTATATATAATTCTTAGGTAATTCTTTTTTATTTATTTTTCCAACTGCATACAATGGTAGTTTTCAATAATCGATTCTTAGGTAATTCTTGAAAAACTTTTTTCACATTTCTCTTTAAAATGACGACTATGGAAATATGTTTAACATAGTTATACACATATAATTTGTATCAAATTATTTGTTGTCAAGGGGGAGGGGAGGGAAGGGAGGGAAGGAGAAAAATGTGGAACTCAAAACCTTACAGAAAAATGAATGTTGAAAATGTAGTTGGAAAAGTAAATTAATTATTTTTAAAAACTGAAGTGATATGTACAGAGCTTTGCAAACTTTAGAGTACTAGATATATGGGGGGGGTGGCGGGGAAGGAGGGATAGTTTCCGGTCTTTTCCAAAACCAAATATGATGTGAACTTAGAATAAAACCTCCCAGGCAAATAACAATAGCAACACCAAATACACTTAAGACCTTAGTCTTCTGCCCCAGCCTTCCATGGAATGAATTACTACTCCCTCTTCTGGCTTCAGGGACACAATATCAAACTAGTTATTAGAGACCACGGACAGCAAGAGGACTGAGACTCTATAGGAAAAGGAGAAACTTTTTTTTTTTATTTTTGCAAGGCAATGGGGTTAAGTGACTTGCCCAAGGTCACACAGCTAGGCAATTATTAAGTGTCTGAGGCTGGATTTGAACTCAGTCCTCCTAATTTCAGGGCTGGCTCTCTATCCACTATACCACCTAGTTGCCCTTAAATATGAGATTTTTGAAGGAAAGCAAATGGCAGCTGTGACCTGTCCCTCTCCATCCCTCTTCTAGGGCCCACGGGTGAAGGGAAAAGAGAAGACTAGCCTTGTCTCACCAAGAAGGGACAGATAGAAACAGAAAAAACTGCAGAACCAATAATAATGATAATGATAATGATAATCTGGCATGACTTGTTATTATGATGAAATGATGATGTTATCACTGATACAAAAAATGTTTCACACTGATCTCTTCTCTATAATATTGTACACACTTTCAAGATGTGGGAGGGATTAGAGACCAAAAAACCACCCAACTTTTCAACTAAAATGTTTCAATTTAAGCACAATAGGAAGGAAGGAATTCATATTCTATTGGAAGTCCGTGGGGTAAGGGATGTAGCCAGGTGAAAGATACATCATCCATAATATTGGGGAAAGAATTTTTAGAACGCGGGAAGATCTAGATACTCTGCAGTCAGCCTGGCAAGGATGGTTCAGCTAGGAAAGCACTATATAAATGATGGCTATTATTATTTTTAAAAAACCTTTTCCCTGGATTTATTGCTAATTCTCAGGAATGACTAATAAAGGACACTATTTCACAAAAGATTCATTTATTTAATATGGTGCTCTTATCACATATAATAAATAGTCAATTACCATATTGGACTTTCTCAGGGTATCAATGAAAAAGAGAGTTATTGAGAAAATCCAGTCATTCTCTTTGTGAAGAAAGAAAAATGCATTGCCTGTAGTAACCAAGAGTAAAGTCATTAGTTACAAACCAAGCCAAAATCTTATCCAGCTTCTTTTGAACTTGCCAGAAGCACACATGGAGATAAGCTGGAGAGATTGAGAAAATCAAATACATGTTTAGATAATACGTGTGAGTGTGTTTTGTGTGTGTGTGTGTGTCTCTGTGTGTATGTGAAAGAGAAGAGACAGAGAGACAGAGACTGAGAGAGAGACAGAGAGACAGAGACAGACAGAGACAGAGACACAGAGAGAGAGACAGACAGACAGAAAGACAAGAGAGAGGGGAGGGGTGGAGAGAGAGAGAGAGAGAGAGAGAGACTGAGAGAGAGACAGAGAGACAGAGAGAGAGAGAGAGAAAGAAGCTTCACAATTTGTTCCTCCAAAAAAGAAGCATTGATAGAGTAGCACTATATTAACATTTTCAAAATCTAATTGAAATGTCTTACAGAAACACACCTGAATAGTAGTATTGAACTAGATAAAAATCAGAAAACACTTAATGGGGCAAGATATTCTGACACATGTATTACAGTACTTCACAAAACTCATTTGAGCTTTCCAAACATCCTATAAGGTTGGTGTCAAGGGTGCTATTACCTTCATTTCTATAGTTGGGGGAATAAGATTCTGGCAAGATAGGAAGTGTATTGACAATGTCGGGGTGTCAGATGTGGCATCATGATAATAAAATTGAGCAGCAGCATTGGGTGATGGTTAGAGAGATGACCTCAAAGTCAAACAGTATTAATTTCCCAGATGCAAAATGGGATCCCAATACAGTAAATAAGCAATTACTTTCCTAAATGATGGTATATGTGATCACAGCTCCCCTCAATATGACTTTTTTGTTGGCATTAACTTTTTAAAAATTAACAGTATCCTTTTCCTCTCCCTTCCTCTTTACCCCTTCCTCATATTGCAAAAGGAAAACCAAATTCTTATACAACTACATACAGTCAAACAAAAGAAATTCTTACATTGGTTGGATTCAAAATTTTATTTCTCATTTTTCATCCTCTGTTCATCATCACTCTGTGAAGAGGCATGTGGCATATCTCATCACTGATCTGCCTCTGGCATATACTGACTGTATGACTTTGGGCAGCTTCCAATCACACATTAATTGAAAGAATTCCATATATTGATGAAATCTGAAGTCTAGATAATAGTAATAATTATAAAAACAATAATTATTATAACAATTATATAACACATAATATTTAATATAATACTATTTATTAGACTAATATAATATGCTTTGATATGTAATATATTATAACAGGATAGAATAGAATAATATTATCATATATTACATCACATAATATAGTCTTATAATTGTATATCATACAATAATAAAATCACATTAACATATTTTAATATTCATTGGTACAATTAGCATTATTAATTTTCATAATTAATATTATTCATAATAACTAGATAGCCCCATGAAAGAGAGCAGAGGATTTGGAATCAGGAAAGCCTAAATACAAACCAGCTGCAGACATTTACTAACTATGTGGCCTATGATAAGTTATTTACCTTCTCTGTGTTCCAATTTCCTCATAGGTACAATGGGTACAAGAATAGTCCCTGCTTCACAGTGTTGTGAGGATTAAATAAGATAACATAAATAAAGATCTGTAGAAGCCTGAAAGCACCACCTATTGCTATGTTCTACAACATGCTCTAGAAAGATGACTATAGCCTTGAACTCAGAACAACCTTGGTAAGCAATGAGCAAGACTATTATCCCCATCTTGGTTTTAGGGACTTGACCAAAGATTTTACTAGTCTAGGGAAACTCCTACGTGTGACAACTCCATCTATCCATAAGAGATCCTCACTCTCTTTGCAGCTTATTGTCATAGACAGTAGCCTACCCTACTTGAGAGGCTTAAGTGATTGGTTTCAGGGCCCAGCATATGTCAGATATGTTATCATTACCTATGTTCTATTTTTATTTTGTTAAAAATTTCTCAATTACATACTGGGGAGTGCCAGGGCATGCTTGTCATCTCTCCTTTAGACTACCAGTTCCCCAAACTATTAGTCATAGGAGGATGGGAACCCCATACTCCCCCCCAGAGTTTCTGTTTATATGGATTATATCTATCAATATTTACCATTTTAGAAAAACATCTTAGTATAATTGTTCAAATAATTTTGATCTTATAGACTCCCCTGAACAGGTTTCAGGGAATTCTGGGAATCCTCAGAACCACTGCTTTGGAACTTCCTATTCTTTGCTCACCTATAGTACTTGAGAGTCATACCCTGTCTCCTCTCCTCCTCTCTCTCTCTCTCTCTCTCTCTCTCTATCTATCTATCTATCTATCTATCTCTGGCAATCATAGTTAAGTGACTTGCTCAGGGTCACACAATTAGTTCATCTCAAGTCTCTAAAACCAGATTTGAACCTAGATTCTCTATCCACTGTGCCATCTAGCTGACCCTCTTTTCTGTTCGTAATTACCATTTTTTTACTGAACTTGTCACATCCAGTCTCCTTAATCCCTTAATTAATCCTTAATTCATGCTTGTTTTCCTTCAGATGGAACCCTCCTCCTCCATTCAAGTCAAGGGGTCCTTCTTTAGGTTATCTTCAAACTCTCTTGAATTTCTCCTTCAAATTCATTCTCTGGGTTTTTCCTTTTAACAAATCCAATCCCTACATAATTTATTTAACAATTTATTCCTCTTTATTTACCTTAACTTCTCATCTCTTCTCTCGTCTCTTCCCCTAATATTTGATAGCTGGCAAAATGACACCTCCAAGTGATTTTGGAACGGCAGCAATAATTAAAAACTAGTCATCTAACCTAAGACAACTTGGGAGGACATTAGGAAAGAACTGGCCTCCAGGAAGCTATGGGGCAGCCTCAACTTTGGGGACTTTCATCCCATGGACTGTGTGATTGAGGAAAGGGGAGTCCTCCTCTGGTACTGATCTGGGGACCCAAATGCTGACTAGATGAAATCCAGGATGTGGCTGCTGGGGAGGAGGAACAGGCACACCTAAGGAATGTGGTTGTAGAAAAGCAAGTCCCTGGTTTTTTGTCTGAGTCAGAATGGTGAACTCATGCTTGTGACCATAGGGACAGGCACATTTGCAGAGGCAGTGGTCCTCAGGCATGAGCCAAGAAACAGTGACCACATCTAACTTTGGATTTTACAACATTAGTAGAATTAAGAGGTCTCCAGATAGAGCCCTCATGTCCTGGGAGCAGAGCCTGACCCTAACATAAAGTTAACAGTCAAGAAATGGGTCGTTTTAAAAATGAGTAAACAACAGAAAGAACTCAGAAACAGATATCTACTATGTGACAGAAAAGATTAGAGTTCAAACTCTCAACTCTATTCTGTCAACCCACTACTAGTAAAGCTTCCAAGAAAAAATGTAAAATTTGCCACATCCAAAAAAGTGTTATTGAAAGAGCTTAAAAAGGTCTTTAAAAATCAAGCTAATATGAAAATATGTTAAACATAGTTATATATGTATAACCTAAATCACATTGCTCACTGTCAAGGGGAAGGGAAAGGAAAGGCAGGAAGAGAGGAAAAATATGGAACTCAAAGAATGAGCGCATCAAACAACAAATCATAGAAATAATCAGAAATTTCATCCAAGACAATGACAATGATGCAATCCAAAAATGTGTAGACACAGCCAAAGCAATTATTAGAGGAAAGTGTATATCTCTAAACACTTTTTAAAATAAAATGGAGAAAGAGGAGATCAATGAATTGGGCATCAATTTAAAAAGTTAGAAAAAGAGCAAATTAAAAATTTCCAATTAAATATTAATTTAGAAATTCTGAAAATCAAAGGAGAAATTAATAAAATTAAAAGTAACAAAACTATTGATATTTCATAGTTAATAATAATTTTATTATTATAAATAGAACTAAGAGTTTATTTTGTGAAAAAAATAAAATAGATAAATCTTTGGTTAATGTGATTTAAAAAAAAAGAAAGAAAGAAAAAACCAAATTACCAGTATCAAAAAGAATAGGATGAACTCACCATCCATGAGGAGGAAATTAAAATAACAATTCAGAGCTATTTTCTCCAACTGCATGCCAACAAATCTGGCAACGTAAGTTAAATGGATGAATATTTACAAAAAATGAACAGCTCAGATTAACAGAAGAGGAAATTTAAAAAACTTAACCTCATTTCAGAAAAAGAAATTGAAGAAGCCATCAATAAACTCCCTAAGAAAAAAATTTCCAGGGTCAGATGGATTTATAAGTAAATTCTACAAAACATTTAAAGAACAATTACTATATAGACTATTTGAAGAAAATAGGTGAGGAAGGAGTTCTGTCAGATTCCTTTTATGTCACCTACATGGAGCTAATTCCTAAACTAAGAAGAGCCAAAACAAAGAAAATCAATCTCCCTAATGAATAAAACACCACAATCAGTTACAATTTTTACTAGCTATATAAGGATGGTTCAATATTAAGAAAACAATCAGCATAATTGACCATATCATTAACAAAATTAACAAAAATTATATAATTATCTCAACAAATACTGGAAAAGCCTTTGACAAAATACAGCACCCATTCATATTAAAAAAAATACCCTAGAGAACATAGGAATAAATGGAGTTTTCCTCAAAATGATATCTATTTAAAAGCATCAACAAGCATTATATGTAATGGGGACAAATTAGAAGTATTTTCAATAAGATAAGGGGTAAAACAAAAATGCCCATTATCACCACTATTATTCAATATTGTATTAGAAATGTTAGCCTTAACTATAAGAAAAGAAAAGAAAAAGAAATTGAAGAGGCAATGAGGAAACAAAGCTTTCACTCTTTGCAAATGATATGATGATATACTTAGAGAACCCATGAAAAACAGCTAAAAAACTACTTGAAACAAGTAACGACTTGAGCAAAGAAACAGGATATATAATAAATCCTCATAAATCATCAGCATGTTTATATATTACCAACAAAGCCCAGCAAGGAAAAGATAGACAAAGAAATTCCATTTAAAGTAACATAGACAATATGAAATACTTGGGAATATACCTGCCAAGATAAACCCAAAACTATATAAACACAGTTAAAAATACTTTTCAAACAAAGTCAGATCTAAAAAAATTGGAAAAATGTCAAGTGCTCATGGTTAGGCTGAACTAATATAACAAAAATGACAATTCTACTGGAATTAAATTAATTATTCAGTGCATATCAATCAAATTACTAAAAAACTATTTTACAGAGTTAGAAAAAATAGTAACATTTTGAGTAACAAAAGATCAAGTATTTTGAGGGAATTAATGAAAAAGAAATGCAAAGAAAGGTACCAGGTCTAAAATTATATTGATGTTGATGATGTTTGTTCTTAGTTCTTGAAGAAGTTCATGATATCAGGGAGGTGGTGGAACAATAAGCACATGATTGGATTTGAGTGAGAGGAGGCTATGCTATCTATTGGCCAGATATGAGTATTCAAATTCAGACTTAAGGCAATCTGGGTTAAGTGATTTGCCCAATATCACATTGCTAGTAGTGTCTGAAGTCAAATTTGAACTCAGGTCCTTCTAACTTCAGGATCAGTGCTCTATCCACTGCTCCATATAGCTACCCAATTAGATGACTCTGGAGAAAAAAGTCAGGCTGGTGACTTAGTACAGCCCCCACCTCACTCAAATCCAATTCACATGCTTGTCATGGCATCATCTCCCTCATGTCATGGTCTTTTTCAAGAATAAAGTACAAATATCATCATCATCATCTGAATATATATAATTGTCTGGGTAATAGGCAAAAACTATATTATAAAACAACAGTCATCAAAGCTGTCTGGTACCAACCAAGAAACAAAGAAGTGGATCAGTGGAATAGATAGGGTACAAAAGAAATAGCAGAAAATGACTACAGTAACCTACTGTGTGATAACACCAAAGACTCCAGCTTCTGGGATAAGAGCCCATTATTCAACAAAAACTGTTGGGAAAACTGGAAAATAGTACAGCAAAAACTAGACTAAAGACCCACATCTCACACCCCATACCAAAATGAGGTTATACAGACATTACAGGGGATATCATAGGTCATTTAAAGAACTCTATGACCAAAGGGAACATTATAAATTTAAAAATGGATGATTTTGATTACATTGAATTAAAAAGGTTTTCCATAAACACAAGCAATGCAGCCAAAATTAGAAGAAATGCAGAAAACTGGGGGGGGGGGGAGGATTTCATAGTATTTCTGATAAAAGACTGATGTCTAAATATATATTGAGAAATGAGTCAAATTTATAAGAATACAAGTCATTCCAATTGAAAAGTGGTCAAAGAATATGAACAGGTAGTATTCAGATAAAGAAATTAAAGCTATCTATAGTCATATGAAAAAACGTTCCGATTCATTATTGATTAAAGAAATGCAGATTAACATAACTCTGAGGTACCAACTCACATCTATCATATTGGCTAAGATGACAAAAAAGAAAAATGCTATGTTGGAGAGGATGTGGGAAAACTGAGTGATCACCAATGGGATCCCAGACTGAAAATTCACAGGAATGTTATAGCTAAGTTTCAAAGCTCCCAGGTCAAGAAGAAAATACTGCCAACAACCAGGAAGCAGCAGTTTAAATATTATGTAGCTACAGTCAGGATATCCTAAGATTTAGTAGTTTCTACATTAAAAGACTGAAAGGGCATGGAATATAATATTCTGCAGAGCAAAGGAGCTGAATTTGCAACCAAGAATAACCTATCCAGCAAAAGCTAAATATCATCCTGAAAAGGAAAAATATATTTAATGAATTAAAGGATTTTAAGGTATTCTTCAGGAAAAGGCAAGAATTGAACAAAAAAAAATTGGCTTAGAACAATTAGGGGAAACATCAGAAACTAATTTTAAAGGATTTAATAAGGCTAAACTTTTTCCTTCTTATATATGAAAATGTTATTTGTAACTCTTAAGAATGTTATTATTAGGGTAGTTTGAAAGAACATGGATAGAAAACTTGGAATTGAGTTAATTATGATGAGATGATTAAAAAAACTTAAATTGGCTGGGAGAGATAAAATGGAAAAAATTATCTCATAGAAGAGGTGTGAATGGAAGAATTTTTACAGAACTAGATTAAAGGGGCAGCTAGGTGGGACAGTGAATAGAGCACCAGATCGTGAGTCAGAAGGGACCCAAGTTCAAATCCTACCTCAGACACTTAATATTTAGCTGTGTGACCTTGGGAAAAATCACTTAACCCCATTGCCTTGCCAAAAAAAAAAAAAGAAAAGAAAAGAAAACAAGAAAAAGGAACTAGGTTAAAGGGGGAATAAACTGTACTTCTAGTTAGGTCGAAAAGTCTTCTTAACTTGCAAAGATATAGGAGGGCAAGGAGATGAGAAAAAAGTAGAGACTTTTAGAACGTGTGGCGATTAGGGAAATAGTAGTTAGTAATAACTTGGACTTTGGAGGAGAGATAGGGTTAAAAGAGATGGGGAGGGACAGCTAGGTGGCACAGTGGATAGAACACTGGCCCTGGAGCCTCAGACACTTAATAATGACCTAGCTGTGTGGCCTTGGGCAAGCCACTTAGCCCCATTTGCCTTGCAAAAAACCTTGAAAGAGAGAGAGAGAGAGAGAGAGAGAGAGAGAGAGAGAGAGAGAGAGAGAGAGAGAGAGAGAGAAGGCTAAACTACTGAGGGAAAGTGGTTTACTGGAAAATATACAACTGGTAATTATAGTTTTGAATATGAATGGGATGAATTCACCCATAAAACAGAAATGTATAGCAGAAAGGATAAAAAAAACCCAGAACTCAACTTTATGTTGTTTGCAAGAAACAAATTTAAAAATAAGAAACACATAGTAAAAATAAAGGACTAGAAGAAAACTTGTTATGCTTCAGCTGGTCTTTAAAGAAGTGGAGGAGGCTATCATGATCTCAGACAAAGTTGAAACTAAAATAGATTTCATTAAATGAGATAAACAAAGAAACCACATTATGCTAAAAGATACCACAAATAATGAAATAATATCAATACTAAACCAAGTGGTAAAACATTTACATTTTTAAAAGGAAAAGCTAAGTTAATTGCCAATGGAAAAGAAAATAGAAAGATTATGATAGTGGAGACTTCAAACTTCCTCTCTCATAACTAATAAAAAATAAATTTAAAAGGAGGCAAGGAGATAAATAGAATTTTAAATACACTAAACATGATAAATCTCTGGAGAGAATTGAATGGTAATAGGAATATACCTTTTTCTTGATGTTGTATAGTCTTTATAAAAATGGACCATATGCTAGGCCATTAAAAACATTACACTTAAATGTAGAAAAGCAGAAATATAAAATGCATTCTTTTCAGATCATAAAGATTTACATTTAATAAAGGACCATGAAAACACAGATTAAAAATTAATTGGAGACTATATAACCTAATCTTAAAGAATGAGTGGGTTAAAAAACAAGTCATAAAAACAATAAATAATTTTATTAAAAAGAATGAGAATAATCAGACAACTTACAAAAACTTATAGTATGCAACAAGAGCATAATCAGAGGAAGATTTAAATATCTAACCACTTAATAAAACCAAGAAAAATCAGATAATTGGGTATGCAATTTTAAAAGCAACCTTTTTTCTTTTTTTTAGGTTTTTTTTTTTCAGGGCAAATGGGGTTAAGTGGCTTGCCCAAGGCCACACAGCTAGATAATTATAAAGTGTCTGAAGCTGGATTTGAACCCAGGTACTCCTGACTCCAGGGCCAGTGCTCTATCCACTGTGCAACCTAGCCACTCCACATCCTTTTTTTCTAAAAGAAAAAATTAAAATCCCTCAATTTAACACAAAATTGGAAATCCTTAAAATTACAAGTAAGATTAATAAAATTAAACATAAAACATTGAATTGATAAAGCTAGGAATTAGTTTAATAAAAAACAATAAAATAGATAAACCACTGATAAATACAATTTTTAAAGAAAGAAGAAAACCAGATCACTAGCATTAAAAATAAGAATGAATATGTCCCTAATAAAGATGAAATTAAATCAATTATAAAGAACTGTTTTGTCCAATTACATGCCAATAAATTTAATGATTTAAATAAAACAGAATACTTACAAAAACATAAACTGCCCAGATTAACAGAGGAAAAATAGAATATCTAAATAAACCTATTTTACCCTATACTAGAAAAAGAAATTGAACAGGTCATAAATGAGCTTCCAAAGGAAAAAAAGCACCAGGACCAAATGAATTTACAAGTGAATTCTCCCATACATTTAAAGATACACTAATTCTAATATTAAATAAGTTATTTAGAATAATAGGCAAAGAATTAGTCCTACTAAATTCCTTATATGAAACAAATATGGTTCTTGTATCTAAATTAAGAAAATCAAAAACAAAGAAAAAGCATAAATCAATTTCCCTAACATATTGATAGGACAGCTAGGTGGCACAGTGAATGGAGCAGGAAGTCAGGAAGACCTGAGTTCAAATCCAGTTTCAGACATTTGATAATTACATAGCTATGTGACTTTGGGCAAGTCACTTAACTCCATTGCCTTCCAAAAACCAACATATATATGTGTATATATATATATATATATTTATACACACACACACACACACACACACACACACACACACACACACACTAGCTAGGAGACTACAACTATATAATACAAAGATTATACATTGTGACCAAGTGGGATTTATACAGGAATTCTGAGATGGCTTCATATGAGGAAAAGTATTAAAAATAATTTACTATATTAATAACAAAACTAACAAAATCATATGATTTTATCAATAGATATATAAAAATCTTCTGACAAAATACAACAATCATTCCTATTAAAAAACATTTGAAAGCATAGCTATAAATGATTTTTTCCCCTTAAAATGAAAAGCATCTACCTAAAATCATCAGTAATAATTATCAGTATTGGTGATAGGTTAGAAGCCTTTGCAAGATCAGAAGTGAAACAAGGATGTCTTTTATCATAAATATTACTCAACATTGTACTAGAAATGCTAGCAATGGCAATGAGAAGAAAAAGAAATTGATGGAATCGGGGCAATGAGGTAATAAAACTCTCTTTTCTCAGATAATAAGATGATATATTTGGAAAATCTTAAAGAGTCAACTAAAAATTAATTGAAACAATTTAATACTTTTAGCAAAGTAACAGGATATAAACCCATATAAATCATAAACATTTCTATATATCACCAGCAAGAGGGGAAAGAAACAGATAACTTATTTAAAATAACCATAGGCAATATAAAATGTCTAGAAGCATCCCAAACCAAGACAAACCCAGGAACTATATGATCATCATTACAAAACACTTTTTTGCATAAATAAAATCAAATTTAAATAATTGGAGGAATTTAATTGATTATAGGTGAGTCAAGTAATAAAAATTACAATTTCACCTAAACTAATCAACTTATTCAATGCTATCCCAATTAATGATGATGATGATGATGATGATGATGATGATGATTTTTGTCCCTAGTTCTTGAAAAAGACCATGACACCAGGGGAGGTGATGCCATGACAAGTACATGATTTGGATTTGAATGAAGGGGTGCTGTGATAAGTCACCAGTCCCAACTTTCTTCTCCAGTCATCTGGGTGCAGTGGCTAGACATGAATCAGGTTGACTAGAGAGATGGCCCTAGATGTGAGGCAGTTAAGTGACTTGCCCAAGGTCACACAGCTGTAAATATCAAGTGCCTGAGGCTGGATTTGAACTCAGGTCCTCCTAACTCTAAGACCACTATCCACTGCTCCACCTAACTACCCCTGCTATCTCAATTAATTATTATCAAATTAATTACCAAAAATTATTTTGAGATAAAAAATAATAACAAAATTTATTTGAAAGAACAAAAGGTCAAGAATATGAAAGGAATTAATGAAAAAATTATATGGGAAGGAGGCCTAGCAGTACATGATCTTAAACTGTAACTGTATTATAGGGTGATAATTATCAAAACTATCTAATACTGGTTAAGATATAGAGAGGTGGATTGGTGGAATTAAATAGAGATTTGTATTCGACAAAAATGGAGATTTAAGCTTTTGAGAATTCACTATTTGGTAAAAAAAAATTGTTGGGAAAATTGGAAAAGTCTGCCAAGAAACCAGGTATTTAAATTAACATTTTACAACCTTTACCAAGATAAGGTCAAATCAAGTATATGACATAGACATAAAGGGAGATATAGATGAATTAGAACATATTAACTATCAGATTTTTGATAGGAAAACAATTTATGAATATTAACAAGAGATAGCAATGTGAGATATAAAATTGATTATTTTGATTACAGTAAATTCAAAAGGTTCTATATAAATAAAATCAATATATAGAAGATTAAGCAGAAAGCAGAAAATTGGGGGGAAATTTTATAGTTTCTCAGACAAAGGTAAGGATTAATAGTGATACCATAAATAGTGAAATTCAGTTGGAACAGATTGAGTTTGAGGTAGTAATGGGCACCCTGGTGTAGATGTCTCATATAAATAAATAATATATATATATAGTTGGATGAAGAGGTAAAGGTTGGAGATTTGGGAGTTTTCTGATAATTAAAACCATGGAATAATGGGAGATCGCCATGTCAGATATAGAGAAAAGCTTTGAAGAAGTCACAGGAAAGATGCGTATAGTCTGATTGACACATCCTCTTTAGTATCAGTGATTTGAAGTTTATTCCAGATATGAAGGGGTAGGGGCAAGGCAAATGGCAAGAAGATGAATGGGCGTTGGGGGTGGGGGTCTGAAGCATAGCTGGAGCCAACTATAATGAATCATATTATAGACTCATCAGTTAGAACATTGTAGACTTTAGGGTGGGTTTTTGAGAGTTAGAGAGGATTATGCCACCAATGCAAACATGAATTGAACTTCCTGCCATCTGCTAAAAACATCAGAGCTGATTCCAAACTATCACAATGCTGTGAAAACAGAACTGAAGTCTAGTTTTTAATTTCTACTACTAACCAGTCGTGTGGCCTTAGGGAAGCCATTTCCCTTTTCTGAGTCTCCCTTTCTTTTTAGTAAAAGGAGAACAGGGAGATCACAAGGGTCCCTTCCAAGGCTAACATTCTATCATTCCACTGGAATGATCAAAACAACTTGACCTGTTGAGGAATGACTGCCATTGAATGCCAGTTGTAAATGAGACCTTCTTAGGAAATTAGAGTCATAGAAAGGAAACTACCCTGTATCCAGGGGTGGATGACTGGTCCTTTGTTTAGTCAATCATTGCAGCTCTGACTAAAACTTCTTAATGACTTTGATTTCTTTAATATTCATAGTGGCATTAAGTCCCTGAAGTGCCCTCACAAGAAGGTTTCTAACCACTGGCTACTAAAATGGAAAAGAAAAAGCTTTTGAAAGATAGCCAAAATTATCACCAAGTTATAATAAATTTTATCAGAGTAAGATAGTCGAGTAATCCCTCAAGATAAGCGTCTATCAGTAGACCTAAATCAATTGAGTAAAGTTTCATTTCCCAGAAATGATTTCCATAATAGCATTTGATGGCCATTAAAAAAAATCTAGACTTGGGATGTCTTTAGTGTGATGAATTTCCAGTATGGAAACTGCTTTCACTGGTCTAGGTTGGCAATTTATTTAAAATAGGAATATATTCTATTTTATGCTATTCGTCATTAGAGATGAAAGGGAAACGAATGAAGAAATGAGACCCAGAGATATTAAGTGATGTGCACAAAGACACACAGGTAGCAAGAAGAAGATGATCATTTTAGCAACTAACTTTTGGTATCAATGACCATTTGGCAATCTACTGAAACTTCCAAAGTCCATCTCTGAATAATACTTTTTGAATGCATAAAAATACATTGGATAATAAAGGAAACCAGTTTTGATGAAACACAGCTTTCAGAAAGTTTTAAAAACAAGTTCACACCTTGGTGAAGAAATCTTCTGAGACCTGTACCACTGAGAAGTTCAATGATGTCTCTGGAGACATATATCCATTTTGTGTCAGTGGGGTAATTGGAACCCAGGTCTTGCTGATTCCAAAGCTGGCTACATTTTCCCTCAACATCAACCACTTAGCAGCATGTATTATGACACATTTTCATTTTGAAAAGTCAAATGAACTAAGTTCTTGTTTCTCTTCAATTGCCCAAGATTCCCAGAAGCATTCCACCCTTGTTCATTGTCAGTCTCTCTAGCCTAACTGTAAACTAAATTCTAACTTGTTCTGTGGGAGGAAAAAAAAATGTTCCTGTAAACAAAACAAAGGAAACACAGATGCCCTAAAATCTGGAAGGACTCTTCAGGACTTGAGTTATTCCACAGAAAAAAAAACACACAAATTATTCATCCTCTGAAGACCATGCTCTTGCTATCAAAAAAGTATTCCCAGAAACTCATAATCAGGTCCAGAAAGAACCGGGAATAAAAATAGACATTTCCAGCAAGCCCCATGTGGAGATAATGAATCAAGGACTGAACATTTTTTGAAGAGTTCAAATTGTGCCTTATTGTTACACCTCGGAGAGAATCAAGTTTAGTTTAACTTTTTTAGATGTCTTTCTAATCAAATGATTGGACAAGATGCTTAAGGTCTCAAATCGCCAATTCAAAGTATGCAGACCTTCACATTGACCAGAATGAACAGAATGAAACCTGCAACTTTACAGGAACTTCGTTAACAAAACTCTGGGTATCTTCCACTTGCATGAGTCTCAATATTATTTATGGGAAGAAAAGGGAGGAGCTAGGACTAAAACTCACAATTATAGAGCTTTGAAAGTCACCACCAAGGCTGGTTCAACTGATTCTGGAACGTCCAAGTGGACCAGATGGCAGGTCAGATGATATGTATCAAGTTGGAGCATTGATATGACACAGTTCCATAGGGTCATTATTTATAGAGTTGCAAGGACCCTCGATTCCCCCAGTCTAACTGAAAATGAGCATCATGAGTGTGGGCAACAAATCACAGAAGCATTCCAAGTCCCTAGGACTACGCAATAGAAACCGCAGATACTTTTCTATTACATTGTAGCTGGTGCAGAGCCCTCACAGTATTGCGTCCACAGACCACGACCTCTAAATTACATAGTTATTAGACCTGCCTCGAGATTGCATGTGATTGAAGTCTTTCTGCCTACAATGTGATTGTTTCCTTAGTGAGATTATGCATTTTATACAGTGCATTTAAAGACATATTCTGAGGACGGGTTCCTGGTTTCACCAGCCTGTCAAAGAGGTCCAAGGACCCAGTCAAGGTTAAAAACTTCCATTCTAGAGCTTCCCTTCCTTTGTTCTGGACTATTGTGGAAGTCTTCAGATTTCATGCTGGGTCATACTTAGGTTATGGACTTTACAAGACCCTGGAGAAATAAGTGTTTTAAGGATCCAGTTCAGCTAATGATTATTTTGCCAAAAAGCCTAGTATAAAGTGCAGGTCCTTTCAAATTTAATTTCTCTCCTCTAAATTTGCATTGGAAAGTTGAAGGTCTGGACATGCCATGTCAACCACTTTAAAATGAATGGCGCTGATTAAAGAACATCCTTCATCTTTTAGAGATATATATTTGCAAAATTATATGGATTATACTATTTCTTTATCTACCCCCCCCCACCTAAAAGTCATTCAACCTTTTCATTTTTTTTCTGTGTATAGTTAAAGGATTAGTTTGTGATGCTGGAACATCTCAGGAATTCTCCACAGGACATGAATGATAAGTTTTCTAGAAATGGTCAAAATGGAATTCTGGGCAAATCATGGCAAAACAGTGAATTCCTACAATATCTCCAAGAAAGAAGAAGTATAATCTTCCTAAAGCAGGGGTCTGAGCATGTCCAGTCTACCTATCCCGTCCCCCAATCAAACTTCAATGGTTCCTGAGAACCACCAGGCTCAAATATGAAATTCTCTGATCAAATATAAAAACCTCTCTAACAATAAAGTATTATTTGAACATTCTTCAAAAAAATATCCACCCCTTGACACAACAGCTCCACAATAACTCCAAATTCAATTTAAAACAGGTTTGCTGGAAATGTCTGTTTTCATTCCCATTTCTGTCTGGACCTGGTTGTGTGTTTCTGGGTTTTTAAAGTGATTCATAACTTGAAGCTTTCTTTCCTTCCCAATCTTTTTATACTTTATTCCCCTGCACAGACTCTGAGAACCAGTGACATTGGTCTCTTTACCATTCCTCAGGCAGAACAATCCATTTCCCAGCTCTTGATGTTTTTGATGGTAGTTTTTCATACTTGGAATGCCCTTCCTCCTCATCTCCACCTTCTGGATCATCTGGCTACCTTCAAATCTAATCTAAAGCCCTGTTTGCTTCTGGTGATTATTTCCAATTTATCCTGTATAGAGCTTATCTAGAAACAGTTGTTTGTGAATTGTTGCTCCCATTGGACTGTGATCGTCTCAAGGTCAGAAACTGTCTCTTACCCTTTTTGTGTGTCTCAGCACTTAATACACAGACATACAATAGGAATTTCATAAATAATTGTTGGCTTGATTTGACAGCATGACACATCAAGTTCTAGACTTGGAGTGGGGTTGGGATCCCTCTGGACTCAGTGGATCTCCAAAGAATGAACCAATCACTATGTCCTTCCTCATATCCTGCTCTGACTAGAAACTAGACTTCTAGTTTTTAGGCATGGAAGAGGACCACATCAACCAACCAAATGAATGGAGGTTTGGGGCACACCATCTGTTTATTATAGTGAAGGATTTATTGGGAAAGGCGTCTTTCTCACTTGTTTTTATAAGAATCGTTCCCTCCCAGGTCCTGATTTATAGGAAACAGGAGTAGTGGTGATGGTCTTGGCCTTAAATTGGTTTCATTTCTTCCCATATCAGCGAAGCACCATGGCACATCAGCAATGCTGGGAATGTGACATTCAGGCACATTCAGGCACAACCTAACCTGTCCCTTGATGGACTAAAAATCAATATGGTTTTTCCTCTCAACCCTTCCTCTTTGAATTATGAGGTACTCCTAATTGGCAATGACTTTAACACTAAGACAATGTTAATTTTTTATTTATAGGTCTATACTACTCTCTTGTTAGTACACTCCCTAGAACTCAAGCTCACTGGAGACCACTGGAACTGCCATGCTTTCCAAGGCCCCTCTCTCAGGGTGAACCCATTCCAGGGCAGCCCTGCCCTTCAGAAAAAAAGAGACAACATCTCCCAGGACTCCAGCCAGTTTCTCCGGGATCTGTTGCATTATTGCGCTGGATTCTATCTCTATCACTCCAGATTCAAAGATGTGAACCTTGGCTGAGGGCAATGGAGGCCATTGCCTAGATCTTTGAAATGGTTCTTGTCTGTCTCTCAGGACCAACTGACCCATGTTCAACTGCTCTTCACATATAATCCTTTTGCACTTTGACCTCTAAAGTTCTATCTGAATATAGACAGAAAGACAGAGATAAGGGGATGGATGGATGGATGGATGGATGGATGGATGGATGGATGGATGGATGAACAGAGGGATGGAGAGACAGATAGATGGGTAGATGGATAGATAGACAGATAAAGAGAGAGAAAGACACAGATAGACAGATAAAGAACAGGAAAGTCAGCAGAAGAAGGTAAATGCCACTATATTGTTGCTGTGTCAAGGAAAAGGAAAGTCCTTTTGTTAACTGTTCAATGATTTTTGAGTGCCTCATTTCATCTCAACCCTGAACTAAGAGACTACTGGTTTTAAGGTCATATTCAACAACAAACAATAATATTGTATTCCCAACATAGCATTCAACATTCAATCCAAAATAAATATCCCTAAATAATAAAGATTAAATTCTTCTGTTTAGTATTCAAAGCTCTTAGAGCATAACTCTTCCTACATTTCTATTTTATTTTTCTTACATTTCACTCCTCTCTAGTCATGTCTGATTCTCTGTAATCTCATCTGGAGGTTTTTGGCAGAGATACTAGAATTTTCTTCTACAGGTCGTTTTATAGATGGGGAAACTGAGGCAACCAGGGTAAAGTGACTTGCCCAGGGTCACACAGTTAATAACTGTCTTAGACTGGATTAGAACTCTTGAAAATAAATCTTCCTAACTCCAAGTCTAGAGATCTATAGACATTATCACGTAGCTGATGCAGTGGATAGAACACTGGCCTTGGAGGACAGGAGTTCGAGTCCTAGCTCAGATACTTGACAGTAACTAGCATGGGCAAGTCACTTAACCCAGACTGCCTCACATCTAGGACCACTTCCAGTTGTTCTGATCCATATCTGACCACTGTACCCAGATGGCTCTGGAAGAGAAAATGAGGCAGGTGACTTAGCACAGCCCCGCCTCACTCAAATCCAATTCATGTTCTTGTCATGACGTTATTTCCCCTGATGTCATGATCTTCTTTGAGAATGAAGGACAAACATAAATAAAAGGTTCTATATCCAGCAACATTGGTCTTCCTTGTTGTTTTTTTTTCCAGTTAACACTTCATCTACCACGTCTGAGTCTTTGTACTGGCTATTTCCCATGCCTGGAATGCCCTCCCTCCTCACTTTTGTCTCCTATCTTCCTGGTTTCCTTCAAATCTCAGCTCAAATCCTATCTCCTTTAAGAGGTCATTCTTGTTTCCCCCAATTTTTGGTATGTTCCCTTCTGAGAAGGCCTAGTATAGACTCTGTGTACACACACACACACACACACATATATATATATACTATAATGACCTAATATTTTATATATTATAATATATACCTAGCTATATGCATATTGGCCCCCTCCATTTTAAAGGGAGGTCTTTGAGATTGAGGACTTTTTTGTTATTCCCAGTCTTAGAACAGTACCAGAGAACTTAAATAAATGTCTGCCGATTCCCTGACTATATAGATTTCGAATCCTTGGTCTCCATTAGTACCACCTTGGCCAAACCATCAATCAAAACCACCAACTGAGGTGGAAGCAGGGAGGGTAAAGGTCACTGATGCCCCTATTAGAGTCAAGGTCTGCAACCTTGAAGTCCAAGGTGGATTTGTGGGCTAACTTGCAGCATCACTGTGGTCCATTGGGCAATCAAAAACAGCAACAAGATGCTGGAATTTTTTCAGTTGTTTGAGAGGAAATGGAAAGTGTGTGATATATGAACCCAGTTACCCAGGCAGTGATGGTGTAATTCTCTGGGAAGATTTTTGACATCAATGATCAAAGAACAAGAAAACTCTTCTTATACATACATAGAAGATAGCCCTTCATGTAGGCTAAGTGGCAAAAATCCATTATTGGAATAGAATACAGAATTATTTCTGACTGGTTTTAGAAATTCCCTGGTCCTTCTGTATTCAGGAATAAAACATTCTCTTGGTACAAAATATATGTTCACAAAGAGACTGCCTTATAGAATGATCAATCTGAGAAAGACTATCACACTAATTCATTGTTAATGGACCTGTGAATTGGGGTAAACCCTGGGAAAATCAATTTGAATTGTGGACTATAGTCCAAAGGGAGTGACTAAAATGCCAATATTTTGACCCAGAAATTCTATGGCTAGGTAGGAGGTCAAAGACAGAAAGAAAGGTCTCTTGGCCCTGGAGTCAGAACTATCTGAGTTCAAATCTGGACTCAGTCACTTAATAATTACTTAGCTGTGTGCTCTTAGGCAAGTCACTTAACTCCACTGCCTTGCAAAAAAAATAAAGGAAAAAGAAAGGTCTCATTTCTAACAACTTTTCTTTAACTTTTATTCTATAATACATTTTTAAGTAAAAAATGGAAAGTAAATTAGATGTTCATTCATTGGAACAACTGTCAGATTGTACATAAATATAATGATATTACTATGATGTGAAGAATTTTAGTTAAGAAAAAAAAATAGAAAAGTATGGGAAAGCTATTATATGAACTGATGCACAGTGAAGTAAGCAGAACCAGGTAACAAACACACAGGTATATATGTGTACCCATATGTATATTCATTCACATGAACACATTTACCAATAAATCCAACAATATGAAAGACCTAAAGACATTGTGTGATTATAATAATCAAGCATGGCCCCAAGAGGAGAGGAGAAATTGTAATTTCTTTGCAGAGGTGGAGAATTGTAGATGTGGAATATTGCATACACTATCAGAATAATTTTTATGAATTATTTTATTAAAGAACAATTCATTAGGAAGTGAGAATAAAAAAAGGGGGTGGCTAGGTGGCACAGTGGATAGAGCACTGGCCCTGGAGTCAGGAGGACCTGAGTTCAAATCTGACCTTAGACACTAAATAATTACCTAGCTTGTGGCCTTGGGAAAGCCACAACCCCATTTGCCTTGCAAAAACCTTTAAAAAAAAAAGGAAGTGGAAATATAATCCAAGTTATCAATTTCTTGTCAAGTATCTTTTTGAGCAAGCTCCCATATCTTTGACCAACATAGGAGTGTGTCTGTCCCAGTATTTCTGCATTGCCCATATATGAATGAAAAGGAAAACGTATTTATTTCCCGTTCATGCTAAATTCTGAGATACAAATACAAAAATGAGACAGTTCTCATTCTCAATTATATTCTAATGGGGGGGGAGAGGACACAGAACATACATAGGAGAGTAACAGGAAAGTGCATTTTAGTTGGAGGAGTCACTGAGATGTTGGATATTCTCTAACATCCATTGATTGAATTAGGCTCCAGAGAAGGCAGTAGAAAGCAGGACAAGGTGGGAAGTCCACATATGGCAGGAGAGTGGTTGACAAGACTTCAAGGGTTATCTAGGGTGAATGGCTTGATGGGATTGGAAATATGGTCTGGGCTTAAGGAGATTTAGTGAATTGGGTGAGGCTGTGTTTACTGATTCTTCATTCAAAATAGGTTACAGAAAGTTACAGAAAGAAAACTACTAATTAAATCCTCATGGGAAGGTGAGGAGATTGCCATAGAATTGTGGTTCTCAGTGTGAGGTCTGGATCCTGGAGTCAAAACTACTTTTCTAATAATATTAATATTTTATAAAAATTTCTAACATGATAAATATCAATATAGTCCATATATATATATATATATACACATATACATACACACACACATACATAAAGAAGTTTTCAGGGGAGGGAGTGGTTAATACTTTAAAAAATTTTAAAGGGGTCCTAAGACCAAATAGTTTGAGGAGCAGAAGTCTAGAAACTACACCCTAGCATTATTAAGTCTTAGTCCCAAAAGATATCTGAGATATCTATCACTCTACAGATGAAGAGAAGAGACCAAAGAACAGAAATGACTTGCCCAAGTCATACTAGTAAAGGGAAGAAAGGAAGAGGAGAATAATCACTTATTAAGTGCATACTATAGAGATTGATTGACTTGCCCAGGTCCCACAGTTATTAATTATCTGAGACCAAATTTGAACTCTGGTCTTCTGAAGTCTGGAACAAGTATTTTGTTTACTATGGCACCCTTTAGGTCCCCCTATTCTAGTAAGTAGCAGAGATGAGATTGGAGCTCAAATCATTTAACTTCAAACCTAGGGTCCTTTCCATTACATCACACTTCCCCATCCTTAACTTTATTTCAATCACTTTGATGGTTTTCAGTTATTTCCGTATCTCAGATTTAATTCAATTTAATTAAGTATTTATTTTATAATAATGTCATTTCTCAACAATTCTCCCAACATCAAAATGATGCAATTAAGAAAAACTGATATATTGATTACCTCCTATTGAACATACAACATGCTGTACCTGTAGTCCACCATACTATCTATGTTTCAAGATGATTCTTTTTTTTTTAAATTTCACTTAAGGCAATGGGGTTAAGTGCCTTGCCCAAGGTCACACAGCTAGGTAATTATTAAGAGTCTGAAGTCATATCTGAACTCAGGTTCCGCTAACTCCAAGGTTGGTACTTTATCCACTGTGCCACCTAGCTGCCCCCAAGATGATTCTTCTTGCCTATAAATTGCATTGATGTGAATTCTGATGTCTTTCAGTGTTTTTCCGTGTTCATTTACATATTCAAGGTCATTTGTGAATATAGTCCTTGTCCTGCTCTGATCTACAGCAATTCATCTTCCTATATTTCTCTGGATTCCGTCATTCCTAACATCATCCTCTGCCAGTTACGCATATTAATTCCTCAATTGACAGGAATATACTTTCTATCCAGTGATATGCTACCACAAAAAATATTGCCACAAATTTCTTGTTATTCAGTCATTTCAATCATGTCTGATGACATAATAAAATTTGGGTTTTGTTGGCAAAGATATTTGAATGTTTTGCTATTTTCTTCTCCAACTCATTTTATAGATGAAAAAACTGAGGTAAATAAGGTTAAGTGACTTGCCCAGGGTCACACACCTTAAGCTCACATTTGAACTCAGTGCTCTATCCACTCAGTCACCTAAATACAAATATTTTGGTGCATACAGGACCTTTCTTTCTGTCATTGGTACTCCATTCACTCTCATCGAATAGCTTAATGACCATTCACTCTCACAATGACCTTGTTCTCACAATGATGAACAACTGGTTTCCAGAAGGAAGGAACCAGTTCATAGCCCCACTAACACAACATGCTTGCCTTCCCGCAGTCCCTCCAACATTGACCTTGTTATTGTTGTGGTTGTTTTTAATAACAAGCCTGAGGCAACTCAATGTTGACACAATCTGTGTGTGTGTGTGTGTGTGTGTGTGTGTGTGTGTGTGTGTGTAAGCTTCTTCCATGAAAAGATTTGGCTCTCACTTGCTGATCCTTGGCCTCCAGGCCTTCCCTGATAGAGGAAAGATAGGAGAGATAATGATAAGAAAGATCAGAGGCAAAGCTGTTTGGGAATGGAACCCCTTCTCTACACTGAGCTCTAGGAGGGAGGCAATTTGGAAAGACCAGCTGTCCAGTGATTTGCAATTATTTTTCAGGTTCATTAACAGAGATTAATTATAGCTAGCCCTTTCAGTTTAATCACAGCAAGAAAAATACATGTTTTAAAGCTTGGAGAGAGAGAATACTTGAGCATGGAAGTAAATGATTCCCTTTTGGGGACTTCACAACTAATATTATATCATTTAAGTTCTATATGGAATCAAGAAATGGCTCTCCATCCATCCACATTCACAGAGACCCTGTTGTTTCCAACAACTCACTTTCCTTTAGCACTTTCTTCAAAAAAAATTATGTGAGTCAATATAAGCATCATTACTCCTATTTTGTAAATGGAAAAACTGATGCTCAGAGAAATGATTTGCCAAAAGTCAACTACTAACAAGTGGCAGAATTCAAACTCAGGTCCTCCAGATTGCTTAGAATCTTGAATGTAGTTTTGTGGGACCAGATTGGTTCTCAGCTAAAAATAAACATTTATTGAGCACCTGGCCATGCCTAGCCCTGGAAAGAAAATTAAAGAAAAGAAAGACACAAGACCTCAAGAAAGTCACAGTCTAACTAATCTGAATCATCACAATCTAACAAAAACAATTAGAAAAGGAAGCTTGGTTTACACCAAGAGGCTTCAAGGTTCCAACTCATTTAATAAACATTTTAAGCACCTCTGATATGTCAGACACTAGAAATACTGTTAATGAAAAGAAAGACAATCCTTGCTCTCAAGAAGCTTACAATCTAAAGGTCAGACAACACACAAAAGAAGGAAGGAAAGTGGGGGGCAGGGAGATACTAGGGGGTGCCTGGTGTGGGGGCATCTTGTTCCATGGCGTTCAGATAAAATGGCATGTTTTGCTTTCATCAAGGCAAATGGTCACAGACTCATTTCCTTTTTTGGAACAAGATTACTAAACCAGTTAACTGAGAGAAATGTAATTGTCCTACATTTTAGTAAATAATTTGAATGGTAATGATATATTCTATGAATTTCAAACTGACCAGTCAGCTAATAAACATTCATTAAGCTCTTGCTGTATCAATGACTGTATTAAACCATTTTCAAACAGTCATTGCTGAAAGTTGAGTGACAGCTGGGAAGGAGGTTAGGGTCAGATGAGGAAAGCCAGGCTAAGGAGTTAGTATTTCATTTTGAAGGCAATGTTGAACCTCCAAATCTTTTAAATAAAAAAGTAACTGATGCAAAGAATACTATGTCCTGAGTGGATGGACCCTAGAAAAGCCCGGAAAGATTTACATGAACTGATGCTCATTGAAGTGAGTAGAACTAGGAAAGCATGGTCCATATTAATAGTAACATTATGTGATGATCAATGATGATGGAGCAACACCTCGCATCAATTCAGTGATCAAACACAATTCTAAAAGATTTGTGATAGAAAATGCCATCTACATCAGAGAAAAAACTGGATTGCAGACCAAAGCATAATATTTTCACTTTTTAAAACTTGTTTTATGTTTTTTGCTTCTTCTCATGATTTTTTCCCCTTTGGTTCTATTTTTCTTTGACAATATGACTAATATGGAAATACGTTTAACATGATTGTACATATATAACCTATATCAGATTATTTGCTGTCATGGGAAGAGGAAAGGGAAAGGAAGGAAGTAGAAAAATGTGGATCTCAAAAACTTACAAAAAAAGATGAATGTTCAAAAGTATCTTTGCATAGAATCAAAAAAATAAAATAACATTAAAATACAAAAAAGAATACTGTATTTATCAAGATGAATCTGACAGTGGTGTCCAGAAAGAGGAGGCATTTCAAAAAGCAGGAGGGAAAGTCAACAGATTCAAAGACATCAGAGAAAACAAGCAGAAGGAGACCTGAGAAAAGGCCTTTTGATTTGTCATTAAATGGGTTTGGTTTTCTTCATGCATACTTATCAATAAGACTAAAAAATTGTAAAATACTCCTAAATGCTAGTGATTATTGTTATTGTTAATACAGTGTTCTTAAAGGGCCACTTTGGGTTGTTACCGTGATGGCTTAATCATTTAAGGATGCTGACTATGAAGCAATTTGACATAACTCAAAGGTACTAGACCTGGAGACCTAAATTCAAAATCCATCATTTTGATTGATTTTTTGATTGATATTTAGCTGTGCATACAAAGTTAAGTTTTTTAACATATATGTGACTCAATTTTCATACTTGAAAAATGGGGGGGGTGGCTAGGTGGTGCAGTTGGTAGAGCACTGGTCCTGGAGTCAGGAGGACCAGAGTTCAAATCCGACCTCAGACACTTAATAATGACCTAGCTGTGTGGCCTTGGGCAAATCACTTATCCCCATGGCCTTGCAAAAAAACTAAGAAAAGAAAGAAAGAAAGAAAGAAAGAAAGAAAGAAAAAGAAAGAAAGAAAGAAAGAAAGAAAGAAAGAAAGAAAGAAAGAAAGAAAGAAAGAAAGAAAGAAAGAAAGAAAGAAAGAAAGAAAGAAAGAAAGAAAGAAAGAAAGAAAGAAAGAAAGAAAGAAAGAAAGAAAGAAAGAAAGAAAGAAAGAAAGAAAGAAAGAAAGAAAGAAAGAAAGAAAGAAAGAAAGATGGGGATAATAGCATTAGTATGCACTAACTTCTTCCTAAAGCTATTGTTCAGAAAGTGTTCTGAAAGCCTTGAAATACTAGAGAAAGATAAGATTGTATTTATTACTAGATGTCAAAGGGAGTTGCTACAAGGTACATCTGCTTCCCATAGAGGGTAGTAGAAGTAGGAGGCAGTAGGAAGCTTTAACAAGTCTAGTCAGACTCTGGAACCTTCCAGATGTAAGAACCTGAAGATCTGCCTATTTTGGTAGGTCATCAGGAGGAGAATGTAATCTCCTTGAGGGCAGGAGTTGACTCATTTTTGCCTTTTTCTCTCTAGTACCTCACCCAGTGGCTGGTCCATAGTGCATATTAAATAAATGTTTGATATAGATGGGATGTCATATACATGTAAATATACCTGCCTTCATCTTCTTAGCAGTGAGACATCAACCAAGTACAAGTTATTTTCATGGAATGCCAACATAAAGTCAGTCACATTAAGCCTTAAAATGGCCAGATCAATCCATCTTAATTATGGATTAATATAATATATAAATAATATAATAAATATATAATCTATTATATAATATATAAATAATAAATATAATAATATAAGCCTTAATATAATATACACCTTAATTAAGTTCCTCATATATTCTTGGCATTGTGCCAGGCCCTTGGGTCAAAGTCAAAAGTGAAATAGTCCCTGCCCTCAGGGAGCTTACTCTCTAGCTGAGGGAAACAACACATGTGTTACATGGATTCTTCACCTCCTCATATCAGAGCATCATAGATTTAGAACCAGAATCAACCCCTCATTTTTATAGAGGAAGAAACAATAACCCTGATGGGGAGGAGACTTGCCCCAAACAGCCATGGCTAATAAGATTCTTGCCCTTCTTGGCGGGGGGTGCAGGAATGATTTCATCAGTATAGTATACTTCTAAGATGGAAAAAGTCCTCCTATAAAATCTGACCTGAGAAACTCAACAATTATCCATTTCTGTTTAAGGGAGTTTTCTGGGGACCTTGAGAAGGTAAATGACTTTGCTAGGGTCAAACAGCTGCATATCAAGATAGATCAGATCATCCTGGCCTGCCAGGTCTGCATCCATGGCTGCCTCTCACCAATCACTTTATAAAGTCAGCTAAATGTTTGTTATAAATACTTTTTACTCTTTTCTTCATGGGAGGAGGGAGGAGGGAGGAAAAGGAAATTTTGTTAATTGAAAAGAATTCTATTTTTTTTTAACTGACTGACAGTTGTTGCCATTTTTAGGAAGAAAAGCAGAAGTAGGTGTTAGAATTCCTGGCTTTCTCTCCTCTTCCTCCTTTTCATTTTACCTGTCAGATTCACTAGAGATCAGACTTGCCCAAGGAGAAAACTCTAATGAGACTGATAAAAATTCACATCTCCTTAATTTAAAAAATGATGCTCATCCGTCCCATTCTTACATAATTACACCAGGTGCTTCAGGCTTATTTCAAATGCAGAAGAGGCACACAGGAGGTTGGGACCCCCAGAGGCCCACCCAAGCCCATTGTCAAGCACTGAGCAATGACAGATAAGGTCTCCAGGCCACAGCAAGCAGCCACCCACCTGCTGTCCCCTAAAGAGGTTCTTTCTAGATAATTACGACAGCTCATTAAAAAGAAGCCCTTGCATTGGTTTAATGATGCTAACCCTTCACAAAGCATTTTCTAGTTAGTAATTGGATAGCAGTTAACAATTTGCATGCAAAGTGTTTGGCCCTCACAAAGATCCTGTGAGATAGGTACTGTTGTGGCTTGGCCAGAGTTTTACAACGATAAGTAATACATTGGAATTTGAATTCAGATCTCAGAGATGGCATTCTGTTCACAGTGTCTCCTCACTGCCTAGAAATCTTCTCAGTTCAATGTCACATCTCCTTAGGAAGTAAACAGAAAAGTTATCGATATGCCAGTTTGCAAAAGATGAAGAAACTAAAGCTTCCTGTTGGCAGAAACGATACCACTCTCTTCCATACCATCCATAGCCCGGTATACTCAACCAGGTTACAGGTGAGGAAACTGAGGCTCAAGAAGCTCAGAGGACCCAAATAAATCATAGATTTAGAGTGGGAAGAGACACCTGCACTCATTAGGTCAATTTTCTTATAAGAAAAATTAAGGAAAAGAGGAGTGAAGTGACTCAGTCCATGGTCACAAAGGTGGTAAACTTCAAAGGCATCTGACTCTAAAGTTTTGGGGATTGTAGTTTCAGATGCCTCATGACCCCATTTGGGGTTTCCTTGGCAGAGATACTGAAGCGGTTTGCAATTTCCTTCTCTGGCTTATGTGACAAATGAGGAAACTGAGGCAACCAGGGCCAAGTGACTTACCCAGGATCATACAGCTAGGAGATGTCTGAGGTTGGGTTTGAACTCAGAACTTCCTGATTCCAGGTCCACAGAGCCACCTAGCTGCCTTTAAGTGACTTGCCCAAGGACACAGGATTTGAGCCCTGAGTAGTCTATACTGTAAATTCCACACTGCCTGTCCCACCAATTTAAGTCCAGAAGAGTCTGCAATTAAAGTGCTCTTTCCTTCTCTGACCCTAACCCATCATGGAAGGATTTCCAAGGGGAAAGAGGAAAAACAAAGCCTCCAAACGCAACTGAAAGCAGTTAAGTGATGCAGTGGATAGATTGCCAGACCTGGGTTCAGGAAGACCTGAGTTCAAATTTTGTCTCAGATGCTTATCAACTGTGTGACCCTGGGCAAGTCACTTACCCCTGTTTGCCTCAGTTTCTTCATTTGTAAAATGATTCCGGAGAAGGAGATGGAGAACCATTCCAGTATCTCTGCCAAGAAAACCCCCAATAGGGATCACAGAGTCAGACATGGTTGAAACAACTGAACTATTATAAAAATAACATAAAAGGGGAGAGGATGCTCAGATCTGAAAGGAGAGGAAGGCTCTCAATATTGAGAGCCTTCCTCAGGATGTTTTTCCTTTGAGGTCACCCTAGTTCATTGTCAATGTAAGGGGTGAGAATGCTTACCCCCCACCAAGCTGAGCCAGCCTCTCCTCCCTCCAAGATGTTGCTTAATTGTTGACTCAGGCTTCTCTGATCTGATTCTTACAGTTCCTGAGCCCTTTAGAAGTCAATAGATAAGCTCTCTGGAATAAACAAAACCTTTGTCACTCACTTGCTTACTCACCACTGCAGCAACTTTTACACAAGAGTGGCCAAATGGAGTTGCAACAGGGACCTTTGGACAGCGGGAACCATGAGCAAAGCAGTCTGTTTAGAAGACTGTCTTTTTCCCAGGAAAGCAACAGGGATTAATCAAATACACCAATTTCAAGACTCCCTCCTAGGATGCCACCTTCCATCCACCTGGTGATGAGTTGGGAAGGAATTCTGTGGTCCAAGTGGAAAGGGAACTAATTCCAAGATCAAAGAACCTAGATTCAAATCCCTACTTGGCCACTTTCTGTGTGACTTGGGCCAAGTTGCTTAACCCCTCTGAGAGCCAATCCAGTTCACATTCCCATAGACTTTTCAAAACCCTTTCCTGAAATGTAGACAGTTAGTGTCTCCATTTTACAGATAATACAACTGAGTCTCTGAGAAGTTATATGATTTGTTTGGTTTCCTGAAGCTAGGATGTGTCAGAAACACATGAAAACCATGCTTCCCAATGGTATATCTAGAGTTCTTTATTTTTTTAACACTACAAATGCATTTCTATAATGTTCTCTTATCATAAATGTCACATTATTTAATAGCAAGTATTTTAAAATTCATAGGGAAGAGGAAAAAAATGATGCTCACGGATTATACCTTAACAAAGCAATAACTCAAAAAAAGAGAGGTGGAGGAATAGCAAGAACCATATTCAGTCCCATTCATTGACACAATCCATGTGACCCTGGGCAAGTCATTAAGACTATTAAATGCATTTTTGCTCAGGTCCAAGGAGTGACTTCATCTGGAAGTTCCCTACACTAATAAAAAAACAGACCAGACCACCACCACCCAAAATCAATGTTTGAAAGTTCATCAACATAAAAAGATCCAAGGTTAGGTAGGAGGGAGGGGAGCAGGGGATTCCCATATGGACAAGATTTCCATCCTTCATGTGAACAGATAAAAAATAATCTATATCCATATCATCAAAGGCAAACAGTTGTAAATGGTAGAAGACCTGAAGATTTTGAAAATAGTACTGAAAAATAAAAAAAGGATTTTGTCTACAATGCCTTAGCTTGAATAGCTTCATTTATCAAATAGATAGAAAGAGACCCGACTCTAGAGTCATTAGAGTCTAAGTTCAAATCCTTTTTTCCAGCTCATACAACCAATATGACCTTGAGAAATCATTTAACCTCCATGGATCTCAGGTTTCTCCCTTTTTAAAAATGAGTTGAATATAATGACTTTTCCCCAATCCTGTAATGGGGAGACATAGCAACTGATCAACGAAGGTCCAAGCCCCTGGGGCATTCTCTATAGGTATTCGAGTCACAAGGCTGTGTCTGCACACACACACACACACACACACACACACACACACACACACATACGTACACCCTTCCCCCCTAACCTTCTGTGTGCTTGATTGGAATTCTAAAAGAACCACAGCCTTTTCCTTTCTATTCTATCTATTCTATCAGAAAGGGAATTGAAAAATGCCAAGGAAAATGGTTATTGTGCTCTCCCCTTAAAAATAAACCCTAGGGGAAGTAAGCAGAGATGTAGGAACACAAAGCTAGGCTCATCAAAAAACAATCAGGAAGACCTCACATTTTCCTCCAAAATATTAAAGATTATTTTCGAACAGCTTTGAGACCAATCATGACCAATCCTCTCAAAGCCTAAGTTATGAAAAATGCTGTGATTAAGAGAAAAGGTTAAAATAGTTGTTCTTGCTGTGTGTAATCATGATTATCAGATGAAAACAGAAGCATGATAAATACCATTAAAAGAAAAAAGTATTCCTTCAATGAGAAGGTTTACCTGGGTTTTAGGACTATTGATTTAAAGTGTCTCATCAGCCTTTCAATTAACTTTCCCCAAGGACTTTTTCATTATCTTTGTAGGGGGTTTCCATTAATGTACCCTTCATGTGGGCAGTTATATAGGAAATGTCTTCAACAAAGAATAGAGTTTGCCTTTAAATGGATCTTTAATTGGATCGTGAGAAAAGGAAAAGGAATTGGAAATGTTCTCTTCTGCCTGAGCAATCTGAAATGTCTTAGATCATCAACCATGATGCCACTGGTCTTCAAAAATGAAGAAGGAACAACAGCAAAGTGACCTTGAACAAGTCTTTGTCTCCATTTCCTCAACTGCAAAGTGAGGATAATAACAGGATCTACTTCCCATAGTTATTGTGAGGATCAAATGACATGAACTTTGTAAAGCATTTAATCCAGTGCCCAACACATAGTAGGTACCTGTATTAGCATTAGCTATTATCTTTATTGTTGTTTTATCCCATTATCCAGAGAAAAGGAAGTTGAGGAGACTTCAGAAGTTCCAGAAGATCCCAATGGTAGATTTAGAGTTCTTTCTTTTTTTAACACTACAAATGCATTTCTATAGTGTTCTCTTTGGGGGTAAATGTCACATTATTTAATAGCAAGGATTTTATCAATTTTTATCACTCAACAAGTATTTTTATCAATTTCTTTAATAAGAAGTATTTTATCAATTTACAATTGTCTCTGTTACAACTATAATTCTCTACTTGTAGTCAATTTACATCTCCACCCAGTAGAATAGAATAGAAGGAGCAGAATTAAAACCAGGGGAAGATGAAGAGCACCATGTCTCTCTCATCTACCCTCTCCATTTACTGACTATACAACTCTGATACCACAGACACCATAAGGCTGTTAAGGATTGAGTAAATTCATTCCCTGGGAAATTGTAAACAATTATAACTTGGGGGGTGGCTAGGTGGTGCACTGGCCCTGGAGTCGGGAGGACCTGAGTTCAAATCCGACCTCAGACACTTAATAATTACCTAGCTGTGTGGCCTTGGGCAAGCGCTTAACCCCAAAAACCTAAAACAAAAGCAATTATAACTCGGATGGTTTGACACACTTAAGACTCATAAAGGTTATGTGACTTGTCCATGGTCACACAGTCAAAAAATGGAAGACATGAGATAAAACCATTGTAGTCATAGACTCATAAATTTACTTTGGAAGGGACCTTAAACATCTGTTCCAAACTGCCCATTTCACAGATATCAAAACTGAGCCCAAGAGACTTTAAGTGATTTGCCTAAAGTGAGTCAATAAATAAATAGAAAAGTTGGCTTAAACCCAGCTCCTAAAACAACAAATCTACAATATGTTATAATTTCTCCTTTGGCTGAATAGATTACTTGTCTTAATCTTCTCCCATAACATTCCTTACAAATGCTTAAAGTCTCACCAAAAGGGACCATGCCAGGTGCAGTCTGCTAGGCAGGAAGGAGAGTTCAATAGAGAGGTTAGTTTCATTTTAATCTCAAGCACCGTCAAGGAGATGATGTTATCCATTTCCAGTAAGGATTGGGAAAGAGAGAATTGCAAAAGAAAATGGATGGAAAATGGGTCCATTTTTTTTTTCAACTCTTCCCAAATCAGGTTTTTGCACTGTATTATGCACAATTGCCAGAAAACTGGGGGAAAGAGTTCAAATTCATTTCTGATGTCATGTAAAACTTCTTCCAAACTATTAATAACTAACCTATATAGAGGATTTCAGGGTTTACAACACATTATATATATATATATATACATATATATATATATATATATAATTTGATCATCATAATTCTGAGAGGTATTATGATCTCTATTTTACAAGTGGACCCATTCAGGTGATCAGGATGATTCAAAGGAGAGGAAACTGGGGATCTATAAAGAGATGGGTCTGAAAGAGGTTAAGTGACTAGTCCAGAGTGACAAGTCCAGCTCAGGTTTTTATGTCTTGCCTCTCATCCAGAGGGCAAAAGGTGAACTCCCTTCCCCTATACTGGACCTGGAATTTGGTAAAGGGTAAAGCCTAAAGAGATGAGGATATAAATTTTATATTAAACAATGAATCAATGGCACATGAAGAATGGGGAAGGTCTCCAACCAAGTAGCTTTTAAGATTACAATTGTTTGTCACAATCATAATTCTCTACTTCTAATCAATTTACATCTCCACCCAAGTTTTACATTCACAGTTTCTTCATCTTTCCCTGCATTACTATGGATTTATTATATTATTAATTATATTTATTATTATATAAATATTATAAATATTATTAAGTTATTACACTAAAGAGGTTCAGATTCCCAGGACTTAAGCTAGCTACCTAAATTCAAGTACCCAAAACAATATACATCGTCAATCCAATTAGATTTTTTTATATCCTCTGTTGATAACACAGCATCGATTTTTGTTGTTGTTTGTCCATCATTTTTAACCATGGCATCAGAGAGGTGATGCGTTGATATGCAAGTGAATTGAATTTCAGCGAGGGAGGGTGATGTAAGGTTACTCTCTCTCTCTCTCTCTCTCTCTCTCTCTCTCTCTCTCTCTCTCTCTCTCTCTCTCTCTCTCTCCCTCTCTCTCTCTCTCTCTCTCTCTCCCCCCCCCCCCCCCGGAGCCAACTTGGTCCAGTGACATGATATAGATCAGAAAATAATTTATTGTATGTTATTATATATTGTGTAAATCTCCCATCAAAGTTTTCTTCAAAATAACATTTTCCCTTCATTTTTCTCTTTGCTCCCCCAAGCATCCTTCCCCTCTTTCTCATTATTTCTGGTCCTCTTTACCTGTAGCACTTTGTAATGATCACCCACCATTCCAATTTGCATCATGCCACATCCTGTAATTGGAGGGTTCATCTTTGTGTATTGTTGATTTGTCTTCATCTGCTTTGAATTGCCAGCTTTTTCCATAGGACTTTAAGAGGTCAGGGATTAGCTCGGAAATCACACAGGAGTGTAGGCAGAGCATCCTGTATTTTCCTGATTGCGATTAGCATTGCAGAATGCACCAATCTCCCCAAACCAAAGAAACCAGGGGTGTAAAAGGACTTACAGGAAGGGGGGTGGAGTGGATTAGGAATTTTTACACTTGGGACAAACCCAATGAAGGGCAGTGATACAGCGTGTCTTCGCCCCCTGAGAATGAATAGTACATTTCTCAGAAGATCCAGATTATGCCTCTCACAGGATGGAAGGTGAGAATAACGTACAGCTGGGTCCCAAAAAGGCTTCAAAGCCCCAGCAACAGGACCCTGGAAGATCACAGCCATGTGTAAAGTCACTAGCCTTCTCTCCTCCAGAGTCTTCTGGGTTCAGTGGCCAGAGATAGATCAGGGTGATTGGAGATGACTCGGGATGCATCTGTCTTTTTAAGCAAAGGTCTTTAACAGCTGTCAGGGTTGTAACATTTACCCTACTGGGATAATCTATTCTAAATATTGTTTTCATTAGTCTACTAATTAGAAGGACATTCTTTGCTTCATTTCTTTCTTACCTTTAATCACTTACCCTTTCTTACCCTTAATTACTGAAAAAGTGTTGTCTCAAATTAAGATCGGTTAAAGACCCTAACTTTTACCTCTCTGTGACATAAAATAAGGTAGAATTAAATGATTTTTGATGGCCCTTTGCAGTTCTAAATCTATGATGTTATAGGTGCAGTGGATAGAGTCCTGGGCCTCAAGTCAGGAAGACATCTCCCTCATTCAAATCTGGCCTCAGACACTCATTGGGCAAGTCATTTAACTTGGTTTGCTTCAATTTCCTCATTTATAAAATGAACTGGGGGGAGGAAATGGCAAATCACTCCAGTATCTTAGCCAAGAAAACCCCAAATAGAGTTATGAAGCATCAGACAGAACTGAAAAATGACGATAATATTCTCTTCATCTCCTTGTTAAGCCAACAAGATATAGTGTGACACTAGCCCTGAAGACAGAAGGCCGAGCGTGTGCTTGAATGCTGTCTCTAGTGCTTACTTGGAAATAGTCAAATCATTGAATTTCCCCAAACCACCTTCCTTTAACCCCAATGATGGGTTTAAACTTTATGATTTATGAGATCTCAACTAGTTCTAAGCTATGAATTCAACCACCTAATTATGTCCTTTCTGGTGATACCCTCCCATCGTTTATGTATGTGCGTGTTTTGGGAGAGGGGGAATCTTCCTAGTTAGACTGTAAGCCAGTTGAAGGCAAGGACTGTATCATATATTCCTCATATCTTCTCATTGCTTAACAAAATGTCAAACTCATAATTAGAGGCCAAGGAGATTGATGAGGGGGCTCTATATGACAGAAATGTTAGAAATGATTGTACATGCTCACTGTCTTGGGGAAGGAGGAAGGAAGGAAGAAAATTTGAAACTCTAAACCTTACAAAACTTAATGTTGAAAACTATCTTTAGGGGCAGCTAAATGGCACAGTGGATAGAACACTGACCTTAGAGTCAAGAGGAGCTGATATGACCTTGGGCAAGTCACTTAACCCTATTGCCTCCCAAAGACCAAAAAAAAAATACAATTTATATACAATTGAAAAAAATTATTAAAAATAATTGTTAATAATATAAAAATTATTTTCAATTATTAAGTGTGGGAGGGGAAGAATATTACAAAGCCAAAAGGGTTGGATTTGATTTTTCAAATTTCTCATGGTAATATGTTTGTCTATGTCAATAACCATGTAATGTCTTTCTTCCCTAGTATTCTACATTTTGGGAAGCAACACATCTCAATTTCAAGATAAGTGAGTTTCTTAGAGTTTACTTCCTCATTTCTGTCTCCTCCCATCAAGGCCCCCCTCCCATTTCTAATAATTATTATTATCATGCCAGGTCTAAGATTTAAAATTTAAAAGACAAAGGGTTTTTTTAAATTATCACTCTCCATACCCCAAACCTGCTTCAAACATCTTTAATGTACATTGGTCACCTCCCTTTTCCTTAGAATCTTCCAGATTGATCCAGGAAGGCTTGTTCTAAACGGATATTTGTGTAATTTTTCTTCCCTTCTTTGCAGATGTGGGTAATTATGGGTAAAAAACACTGTAGTGGGGTAGGTTTTTTGAATTGTTGGTTCTTTCTTCTTTGACATAAGGGATTTTTCTCTAGGTTTTGTTCTGGACTATATGGCCTTTCTTTAGCCAACACAGCTTTGAAGTCTCTTCAGACTGTACACTTTCTCCCTGGATCTCCTACACTGAAGGTACCCTTTGTTCTTTGATTGGCCAGTTCCTTCCAGAACCTCCTTTCTGAGAGGATGCTCAGGTCAGAGAAGCCGTCATTCCCCTCCGGTTCATGGAATTTCCCTATCATTGTTCACTGCCTCTTACACATAGCAGCTTCGCCCTTTTACCTTCTTTTTTACACATTGTCTTCCCACATGAGAATGTAAGCTCTTTGAAGGTAGAGATTGTCTTTCTGCTTATATTTGTATTTCAAACATTCACTATAGTGACTGGAACGTAATCACCTGATAAAATGCTTGTGGAATTCATTCTTAAGTGAAAGTGGCATAAAAATAATTTTAAAAAATTTTTAAGTGGATAATCAACCATCATGTGAAAAATATGGCCTTGCAAGTGCCTGGGGACAGATGCAAATATTAACCTCTTTCCAGTACACTTGTAGGGCAAGAGATATCACAGAAAATAAGCTTCTTGGGTTTGGGGTTTTTTTTTTTTAGGTTTTGTTGTGGTTTTTTTGGCAAGGCAATGGGGGTTAAGTGACTTGCCCAAGGCCACACAGCTAGGTAATTATTAAGTGTCTGAGGCCAGATTTGAACTCGGGTACTCCAGACTCCAGGGCTGGTGCTCAATCCACTGTGCCACGTAGCCGCCCCCAAGCTAATTGTTTTTAATACATGGAATAGGTTCCATGACATGCTCCAAAAACCTGAATGACTTTTGTTTAAATGACTTTGCTCCAAAGTTGAGATTAAGTGAAACTGCCTTTCAGCAATCTAATTATATCATGACTCTCAGCAGAACCCTATGGGATACCATATGATTAGAAAAAGAAAACTTTCCATCCCTCTTTTATTGCCTCAACAAAACTTTAAATATCTAAAACCATAAATTCATGATTTTTTTAATCAGGAAAACAATGATATAACTATTTTCTATTTTATACAATAAGTTTTTTCTACAGATACTAAGGGGTTAAAATGATATTTCATGCTTTATTTTTAACCTTTGAGTATCCAAGGATGGTTGACAGTCAAAGTTATTGATGACATGAAATATACATAAATATATATTAATGACACCATGCATTAGTTTGTGGATCATTAAGACACAAGGTCAAAAATACCTTCTTCATAGCATGCTGTTTCCTTTGGTGCCATTCAGGGACCAGAGATCTAAAGGTAAACTTCACCTTTGGCCCCTCAGGACCAGGTTTTTATTTGGAAAATACAAATAGAATTTTAATCAACAATGAACAGAAGAGTTCTTTTGTCTTTAAATAATTCTTCTCTTCAATTGGACACCGAAGTCTTACAAGACTCACACTAGGTAGAATATGCATTTTCTTGTTCATAAAGTCTTCCTGGGTGAAAGCCGCCATCGCCTTGGCTGGGCAATTAACCAGACGTGGGCAAGAGCTGAATGAGATGTGGAAGTATAGCTTCCACAATCAATTCATCAGGAAAGAGGACTTCCAAATGATGAGATCACAGGTCTGTCAAATCATAGACACATACAGTCACACGGGTCTTCTAAAAGAAGCATCAGTTAATGTTTTCTAAGATGACTAACACCTTGAGCTTTAAACATCTTTGGGTAACTAATTAACAGAATATGGACACTTTTTCTTTTGAAAAATGTTGTTTTGTTTCTTCCTCCTATATGAGACCTTTCCTGGTTTCCCTGATTATTAGCATTAGAATTTATCCATATTTATTTATCTGGGCACATATCATATCTGGTCCACCCTGACGTTTTCATATTGTCTATTTTCAATGACTGGCATACAGTAGTCATTTAATGATGGCTCACTGAATTAAATTGAGTGATCACATGCTTTATTTTAGAAATTAATGCACATCTTCAAATCAGCATCATTATGAGCAAAGGTACTAGATGCTTCATATGGGATTTTGCTTTTTCCATTATTCTTATTTTAAATTATCAGCAGAAGAGATTGAAAAAAATAAAATAAAATAAAAAGTGAAAGGACTCTAAAGAACATCTGACCCAAGGCAGAACATAAACCTGTCACTCACCACATCAAAAAACACTTTTCTTTTTTGTAAACAACAGGAGTGAATATTGTGCCCAGACAAGCAATAAATATTTATCAAGTGTCTACTATAGGCTGGGCACTATGTTGAGTATCTCAGATGGAAAGAAAAACAAAAAGACAGGTTTTGCTTTCAAGAAGCTTGGTCTAATGGGAGTCCTGTTCCCTTTGTCACACCCTTGAGATGATGAAGAGGCAAAATGTTGAGGACATCTGCATCTTGGTTCTTCACCTTTCTTTATCCATCATGACAATGCTCAGTTTCATGGGCAATTGGCTTCCTAGACTAATCACTCTCCCTCTCTACATAAATATCAGAATCTAAAACCCATCTGACCCTCTCCTCAACTCCAACTCTGTATGAATTCCACCAAGAGGTGATTACTAGTATGTCAGATATAAAGCTTTTGCCATCAACTGAACCTAAGAGATTGAATCCAAAACCAATTTGGGGGAAAAATTAAATCCCAGAACAAAACTAACACCCACCAAGTCACATTATGATAAGAAATTCAAATACCCAGGGAATCACCTTATTTCAAAGCTAGAAGAATCTGAGATTAATTTGTCCAGCTGCTCCAAGAATCCCTTCTACAAGAAACCCAACAAGAGGTGATTTAGACTTTGTTAAACATTTCAAGTGAAGGGAAATCAATCTATTCTGTAAATAAAGGGAGCTAAAAGGGGAACCAACCTACTTTCTACATCAATGATATACAGAATGTCCCAAAAGCCTTCAAAAAATTGGAAGTGATTAAAGCTTAAAGCTGCTCTAAGACTTTTGGGACACCTTGTGTATACAAATGTGTATTTACATAATGCCATATTATTTGGGATAGCATGGATTACAAAGGGAAAGAAGGAAAGAAAGAAACAAAGGAAAGAAGGAAGGAAAGGCAGGCAGGAAGGAAAAAGGGAAGGCAGGGAGGGAGGGAGGGAGGGAGGAAGGAAGGAAGGAAGGAAGGAAGGAAGGAAGGAAGGAAGGAAGGAAGGAAGGAAGGAAGGGAGGGAGGGAGGGAGGGAGGGAGGGAGGGAGGGAGGGAGGGAGGGAGGGAGGGAGGGAAAGGAAGAAAAGACAGGAAAGGGAAGGAAGTTTAACCTACCTCCTAAATAAATTCTGATGTAGGCCTATGATTTCATAAGCATAGGCAAAAACCTATTAGGAAAACCCCTCTACCATTGGGGATGGACACTGGCTTTGCACTTTAAAGTCTTACATATTCCTAGAAAATGGTTGAATGATTTTTCTCAGGGCCACAGAGCCAGTATTAGAGGCAGTTCTCAAACCCAAGTTTGTCTGAGAGCAGATCTCTAGCCCACAACACCACTACTGTCTCTTCACCAAACATTTGGCCCCATCTTTTTTCTTTTCATCCTGGAGCATTCAATGTCTTGGCAAGATCTGCTAGGAGAAGGCAATAGCTATGGAGACTGTCTGGTTTCACAATTCGAGGAAGCCTGAGATGCTGAGACAATTGGGTATTTTCTTAAACTAGGAGGTGTCGGGGAAGCATTCCCCTTCATCTTGGTAGGAGGACTGCTCTTGTGCCCTCTGCCCCCTCCATTCATTTCGCCGGATATCGCTATTCTGCGCAGTTGCCCCATAGGACATTTTCTTTCTTGGACAAACAAAAGTCTCAGGGTTTAGCTCCATCTCTTCCACTAACTCATCTTGGTCGATGATGCCACACTTTTCCTCACAGAGATTCTCCGGATCAGCCCATTCCTGTTTCTCCCCAGAAGCAAAGACGCCATAGAAGACCACTCCACTGTAGTGTACCAGTGCTGCTATGAGGAACACATTCTGCCACTCCTCCCGGGTCTAAACAATTACATTAAACATCATTAGATATTTCAAACCAAAAAAAAAAAAAAAAAGTCCATTAAGCACAGTTTCTACTTTCCCTGCTATCTATGATTCAGTTTGTCACCTGAAAGACAAGGCAGAGGGAACTCTACACTATGAACAACAGGCTCCAAATAAAACAGCCCTGGCTTTGGTGGTCCAGGTTTTTGAGCTAGGAAAAGTATCTTATTTTAATGACCACTGAGTCCAACATTCACATTTTACAGATGAGGAAACTGAGGCATCGAAAAGTCATGTGACTTGCCATGATTACTCAGTTAGTATATGACCCAGGTTACCTTGAATCCAAGATCAGTACTCTTACTACATCATGCTGATCTCTGGGGACCAGCAAGTCTACTTCCTTTAGGCCCAGATAAAAGGGGTGATTTTCTCATGTTTCTACCCTTGTTTCCCAACCCAAGCAGAAAAGTTAAAAAGAAAGTTCACTGGCACTTCCTTGGCACACAAAGTGCACTCACCTTATGCTTAGTCATAGCACCAACAATGAGGGGGCAAACCATTCCAGAAAGGGTACCCACACCATTGGAGATTCCCATGAGAATGCTGGCATATCGAGGGGCAATATCCAAATGGTTGACATTAAATCCTGGGACAAAAACCAACACAATAAAGTCATATCTCTATAAGAGGTCAAACACTCCAAGAAACATAGAAACTGTTTTGCAGAGGAAGTCAGAGGCCTTTCCTTGACCATGAAACCCTTTAATCTCTAGACCCAACAAGAGGTCAATCTAGTCTATGTCACACATCCCAAGGAGAAGAGATCGAACTACCTCCAGAGGCAGTCCATTACACTTTGTAAAAGAATGGTATAGTGGCTATCATGTTGGACTCAGTGTCAAGAAGATATGAGTTCAAATCCCATCTCAGATACCAATTAGCTATGTGACTCTGGGTAAGTCATTAAAGGCAGGTGGGTGGCAAAATGGATCTAACAACAGACCTGGAGTCAGAAAGACCTGAGTTCAAATAAGGCCTCAAATACTTAGTTGTGTAACACTGGGCAAGTTACTTCATCTCTGTCCAGTTCAGCTTCTTCAACTGTAAAGTGGTGGTAACAATAGCACCTACCTCCCAAGATTATGGTGAGGACCAGTCGACCTAATATTTATTAAATGATAATTTAGCCTCACAATAATCCTTTGATCGTTCCTACCTACAAATCCCATTTTATAAATGAGGCAACCAAAGCTTAGAGAGGTCAAATGATTTGTCCATGGTCACATAGCAGAGTTAGGATTTGAACCAGCTCTTCCCAACTCTATTTTCAGCAGTCTGCCTACCTTGCCATATTTTCCCCTCTAATTTATTACAAGTTATATCAAACAATAAAAATAATTATTTGGAACATGATGAAAACAAGGAATAGGTCGTTATCTGGAGGATAAAAATAATGCTAGGAATTGAGAAAGCCTCCTATGTCCCAGTCTGGTGCCCCAAAAGGTCTTCCAGGGAAGCCAAAACAACATAAAGTTATTTTCTCCATTAATACTCATTTTCATGTTCAACTAAGCCTAGAGATCACAATCAAAACTCCAGGATGGACCCTCATTTAAGTCATAATCACTCTCTCTCTACACCGAAACCTGAACGTTCAGAACTCTCATTCCCCATCTAGTCTGAGGCCCACAGGAAGCTTTCATTAAATCTCTGATATTCATCATCTCTACAACATCCCTCACAAGGAGCCATCCAATCTACTTTGGGAATGCTCTCAATGTTCCCTCTGTACTTAACTTTCAGAGTTCATTCTTTTTTTTCTTTTTTTTTTTTTGCAAGGCAATGGGGTTACGTGGCTTGCCCAAGGCCACACAGCTAGGTAATTATTAAGCGTCTGAGGTTGGATTTGAACCCAGGTACTCCTGACTCTAGGGCCAGTGCTCTATCTACTGCACCACCTAGCTGCCTCTCAGAGTCCATTCTTGAACCAAATCACCTTTGGAGCTCTTTGAGGTTGAACCAAATTGATTGGACACTAGGTGAGTGGGATTTATTTAAGCCCCCAGCATTTCATCAGCACCAAGACTATGCTTCAAATCCCACCCCCACCCCCCATCCATCCATATACTCTATTGCCAGGAATTTCCACTTTCACTTCCTACCTCTTTTTCTGAGCACAGAAATCAAATCTCACCTTTTGCAATTTTTTTGTTTTATCTCTGGCATGTAGCTTGGTGCTTGACATATAATAAACATTTAATTGATACTTTTTTCATTCATTAATTCATAATTTATTCATCCCATATGATAATCTTTCAACTACCTGAAGTAAACAATGTCCCTCTGTTTCAGTTTACTCTTTTCCAGGTTTACTATTCCAAATATTTCAAATTCTTTCAAGCAATACTTGTATGTCATATCTCTAAGCCCCTTGTTGTCTGGGCTGTCTTTATCTGGACACACTTCAGTTTGCCAATGTTCTTTCGTTCTGCCTCAGTTTTCTCAATTATAAATAAGATAATATATAATAAGAACCACTACCTCAGTGTTGTGAGGTGCTTATATGTTTGCTCTATTTCCCCCATTAGGAGAACCAGAAATCACATTTATTTTTTTCCAGTGGACACATCAGTGTTGACTCCTGCAGAACCTTCAGTAATTTGCCAAAACACCTATATCTTTTGCATGCACACCTGCATCATTTGGTATCTGTGCCACTGATTTTTTGAACACATGTCAGACTTTACATTTAACCCATAAGATATCACATTAAATGCAGCCCATCACTACAAAGTCAGTCATATTCTTTTGGATTCAGTTCCTACCAGTCATTCCATTAGTTATTGCTATCAATTATCCTTCATCCAGAAATTTGACTGTCTGGCATTTATAGTTTCATCCATGCCAAGACATAAGGGAATCAGTTCTGAAAAACATTTGAAAAACTTTACTTTCCATTTTTTTGAGCCTTTGTCAACTCGCCATTTACCTATAGTGTCTAAAAAAATGAATGAAAAAATCATTTTTTCTCTCTATTAGATTCTCTTTTCCTGACCTCTGCCTCTGGAGCATTTTAAGAAATTCCTCCCTGATCCCCACTGACCCTGCTATTTTTAATAAGCACATCTTCCTCTTTTATGTCAGTGTGCCAAAGTACCAGACAATCAGAATATAAAACAGCAGTGAGATTAATTATACCTACTGCCCGATTGGAATATGATAAACACTTTATTAGAAAAGAACCCAGAGATAAAAAGCAATTAATATGATTGTCAAACATTATACTCAGACACAAAGACTGTGCATTTGCTTTTGGTTGGAGATAACACAAAGAAAGGCTTTGAGATTTTAGCAGCATATCCCCTGGAACTTGGAGGGGATTAAACCATTAGGAATTCAGAGGTATTGATAAATATTTGGTTGAATAGGCCCCCAGACCTGCCTTCCTACCATCGACAAGAGGGTTAGAAGGCATATCTCAACAAGTTAAGGTTCGATATAGTTTATATCTCTTATTATTTATATGATCTTGGGCAAGTCACTTTCTGGGCCTTATTCATAAAATTAGGGGATAGAATGAATATTTGCTAAGAGGCCCACCCCTCTTCATAGACTGAGAATCTATTTTTGTCATCAAGAAGCAGTAGATTGCAGTGTATTGAGAGCCGGATTTGGGCTCCAATTCTCTGATACTTTCTGGCTGGTTGACCTCAATGAGCAAGTCACAGGGTCACAGATAAGTCATAAGGGACCTCAAAAGTCAGTTAAACCAAATATTTTATTTTATACATGAAGAAACTAAGTCCGTGAAAGGTCATGGGGTCATAATCTAGAGTTTTAGGGAAGCTTAAAGACCATCTAGACCAACCTCTTCCTTTTCCAGATGAGGAAACTGAGTCCCAAGGAGGTTATATGATTTGTTGTCCACAGTTATATAGACATTAAACATTAGAAATGGGATTTAAACTCTGTTCTTCTGCCTCCAGAAGCAATGGTCCCTGATTAGAATCACTCTTAAGATTTGTCTTAGATGCAATTGGTATGAAAGGAATAATTTTCTATACCAAGTATTACCTACACAGAATAAATTGCAGATTCTTCAGGGTATGACGTGCATCCTGTCTTTCTATTAGAAGAATTTCAAGAAGTCTATTTGTGGAATGTTTCCTAAAATGGGACCCATCTCCTTCTTATCTCACACACCATTACACAATCACAAATGTACATCATAACATCAAAGACATGATGGGATTTTCATCTGTACAGGGAAAATTCCTCTGAATCAAATCACAAACCATCCAAAGCAAGAGTTCTTAACCTGGGGTCCAGAGACTACCAAGGTGTCTACTAATTTTTTGCATTTAGAACAAGATTCTGAGGAGTGCATAGGCTTTACTGGGTTGCCAAAAGAGATTCAAGAAACACAAAAAAAGATTTAGGACCCCTGCTGTATAACTTATCTTCCCAGAGACATGCTTGTGGATCCAAGTTGTTGCAAAGTATTGATTGAAACAACAATATTAATATTAATAACTAATATATAGTGCTTTATAGTTTGGAAAGTATATATATATATCTTATTTACATAATGTATATGTATACATTATATAAATCTTATTTGATTCTAATAAATACCAAGTGAGTTAAATAGATGACATTATTATCCCTGTTTTACAGATGAGGAAACTGAGGCTGAGGGAGATTAAGTGAATTGCCTAGTTACTTAGTGTCTAAGAAAGATGTGAACTCAGGTCTTCTTAAACCCAAGTCTAGTACTCTGTCTATCCACTGTGCCACTCAACTACCCTGGGTCACAAAACTAAAGTCAAGATTTGAATCCTTCCTGACTCAAAGTTCAGTATTCTATCCTCTAGGCCACCTTCTCTCTGTTACATCCATGTCTCCTTTTAGTTCCCCATGTCTAGTCACTTGAAGACCCTGTTCCATCTTGTCCCAATTTCTTGCTGCTCATCTAAAGGCCTAAACCAAGCCTCATCTGTCCTACACTCCCAGTGGCCACTGGCCCCAATTCAGCTCTGAAGTTGTGTTTTTCCCCCCTCTGATTATAATTCTGCGTAACTCTGACTTCTCAGTGCTGCAAGCATGCACAAAATGATATCTCTGAACACAGGAAATGAATCTCTACTGCATCACCAAGTAATCATGGAGTGTGAGGCCATCTACGTCATTCGGCTTTTCACAGCATCCAAAAGCTGGAGAAGACCTCAGAGATCACCCAAACCACTATCTCTTCCTTCATTGAGCATTTATTAAGCTTGAGAACTCACTACTCCCCAAAGCAGACCTTTTCATTTTGGGACAACTCTAATTATCAGGACATTTTTCCTTATATTAAGCCAACTCTGCCTTCCTGAAAAATCTAAAAAACCTGGTCCTCCTTTTTCTGAATCTTCTTCCCTGTAATCACTTTTCATATATTTGAAGAGAGTAACAAAATAATTATCCATTTTATAAAGCCTCTTCTCTCTAAATATTCTTAATCCCTTCAATTTACAAATCATTGGTTAGAACGATAACAGAACCTTAGAATTAATAAATCAGCCAATCAATGAGCATTTATTAAAAAATTACTATGGACCAAGCACCAGGGAAATCACCCCATCCAAGTCCCCTTATCATGATGACTTCACTCCTCTAGACACGACCAGATTATCAGTGTCTCTTTGAAATATAATGCTCAGGGGGTGGCTAGGTGGCACAGTGGATAGAGCACCGGCCCTGGAGTCAGGAGTACCTGAGTTCAAATCTGCCTTCAGACACTTAAATATTACCTAGCTGTGTGACCTTGGGCAAGCCACTTAACCCCATTGCCTTGCAAAAACCTTTAAAAAAAACCCAAAGAAATATAATGATCAGAACTGGACTTAATTGTGTAATATGGCCAGACTTGGAGAGAGCATGTGAAGCTTTAACTCTCCCTCACACTGTTTAAACAACTAACTATCTGGGAGAGAAGGCTGGGAGTGGGGGAGGATGGGAGTAACAGCTGTCTATCATGTGGGGAAGGATTAAATTTCATTTGTTCTCCCAAGAGGAGAGAAATAAGGGCATTAGATGGAAGCCTCAAAGAGATCGATTTAGAGTTGATGTTAAGAAAAACATTGTAACCGTAAGAGCTGTCCAACAGTAGAAGAGGGTTGTCTCTAGAAGGGCTGGAATCCCCTTTTTTGGAAGTCTTCAGGCAGAGGTTGGAAGATCAACTGGTGGGTAATTTGGAGGATGATTCTTCTCAGGATGATGATGGCATAAAATCATAAATTTACAACAAGAGGAGAACTTGGAAGCCATCAATTCTACCTCACTCCCCTTATTTTACAGATGAGGAAACTGAGACATAGAGAGACTAAATGACTTGTCCACATTAACATAGCTAATGTCTAAAGTAGAATTTGAAAATATAACTTTCTCTCTTGAAGACCAGTGTCCTATCTGCTATACCAAGGAGCCTCTTGAGTACCCACTCTTAAATGCTGTGGTTAAGTCTGTGGTCTCAAATCATATTTAATTTTTTTGGCTGCCATATTATATTAGTAGTGGACTCATATTAAGTTTGAAGGCCACACAGAATGACAAGGTCTCTTTTTCAAATAAATTATTTCTAAATATACCTGGAAATGAAGAACAGGCAAGCCTTCTGTTGAGTTCCCATTCTCCTAAATCTTCAACTTCTCCCCACCAGTGTCACAAAGGATATAACTCATCGCTCCAAATAAAGCCCATCTCCATAAAAATCTAATATTTTACCTGAAATAGCAAAGCCGCTGAATCCTACTGCGAGCACCAGGAAGGAGATGGCCACACCTTTGGTATGAGAGAATCCAACCACCAAGAGTAACGTTGCTTCCATGCCAAAACCTGCAAATGGGCAAAAAAAAAGTGAGGGGAGGAGTAAATTTCATTGAATCCCAAGTAATCTAAGTATGGGTTGTCATCATGCATCATGTTAATATGCCCACACAGGTATTACATATGAACCATAAACTCTAACTCCTTAAACATGTTAGTCTTCATAAGTTTCTTATACTCAGAAGCTGGATAGCCTCCTATTCAATTTCCAAATGCTTAACGTGCATACTTCAATTGTATGAGTCGTTGGTGGAAATATTCTCTTCATTGTCACAGATGCCATTCCCTCTAGATCTTGGTCTGTGAGAGTCAGTCTGGCCACAAAATTCATCATAAAGCCCACCTGAGGAAGAGACTCTTCAATCTTAGCAACAGGGTACTGAAGGATTTGAAGCAGAAGAATGATGGAAAATCAGTCCTAATTCAGTGTCACTGGGAAGGATGGAGGATGGAGAAAAGCAGAATTTTGGCTTCTCAGCTCTCTGATTTTACCCTAAAGCTAAGACCACCCAGTCTCAATGGAAATGTTGTATCTTCCCATGTCTATCTGGGACAAGACAAAGATATCCAAGGACTCAAGTTGCTAATCTGCTCAGCTAACTCAGCTAACTATCTGACAGCAACAACACCATGTTTCTGAAGAAACCAGAATTTATAATACCATTAAAGAAACAATCATTTCTTTTAAAAAACACAAGCCCAGTCTTGTCCCATGAGGATCTAGCTTCAAATCTGACCTCAGACACTTATTAGCTGTGTGATTCTGGTCAAGTCACTTAATCCAGAGTATCTCAAAAAAAAAAATCACAAGTACGAGGTCAACTTTTATTCTCCTATGACACATCTACTTCACACAGAGAAACAAATAAAAAAGGATCCTTTCCAGTTCACTCATTAAGCTGCTATCAACAGAGAGGGACCTTATCATCATCTTCAGGAATATGATGCCAAGATGTAAAGTCCAACATGATGTGTCACCTCAAAGAATTCAGGTCTGGAAGGAACCTTAGACACTATGTAGTAAAATTTCTTCATTTTATAGATGAATAAACTGAGGCTCATGAAAGTTAAGAAATTTGGGATCATAGATTCAGAAACCTTCAAGGTCATCTAATCCAACCCCCATCATTTTACAGATAAGAAAACTGAGATGAAGTGAAGTAATGTATCCAAAATCATATGTCACTTTGGCAGAGTCAAGATTCAAATTCTGATCTTCTGACTCTAAAAACCATCCTCTTTCCATAGCATCATGCTTGCCTTCCTACTATTTTTGAGGCTAGAAAAAAAATGAAATCTGATTCAAAATTAATGATATGAATTTAGATTAGCAAAGGGAAGACATTTTAACTATAATGGATATTAAAGAATTTTGGAAGAAGGATACAACACTACCTCTGACTGTTAGATTACTCCAGTATTTTACAAATGAGGAAATTCATATCTTTTGGGGGTCCATTTCAGGTCAGTCATAGATCCCTATGTGTATAATCATAGCTATTGTGATATTGTTCCATCAGATTTATAAAGCACCTTATATATGAATATCAGTTGTTCCACCAAGGAATACATATGTTTTATTTAAAATAAAATGCTCAATACAATAAATTCTGCCTACATGTGTATTGGAGATGATAATCTTTTTGGAACCTTCATTTTCTCTTTTAATAGGAAGGTTGCCCAAAAGATTTAATTCTCAACTCCAGCCTCCTCCAGCTGCTTTGGACAAGGGGCAATCTAAACACATCTGCTCACTGTTCCATCCCTGTAAGACCAGAAGCTGGAATTTTTTGAATAGTTAATTCTCAGGTGTAGCAGTTGTATAAAAATCAAGGCAGGAAGGAGAACTGATTTATCATTTGACCACAAAAAAAACCACTAAAAAAACCTAAAAAAAACCAACCCAACATGGTATTGCTGCCAGACACTTAGCTGAGTTTTCAAAAGCATGTTAGCAACTTGTCTGCTTGGATCTCCTTGTCTTGTCCCAGATAGACATGGGAAGATACAATATTTCCATTAAGACTGGGTGGCCTTAACCTTAGGGTAAAAACCAGAGAGTTGAGAAAGATCAATGGGAAGAGACATTCCAAATGAAATCATATTCAAAAAAATGGAAGCTTAGAAATTTTGTCATTTGATAATGAAAAGCCTAATTTGAACTGAAATAGACTGAGGCTAACCCCGTAGCAGCTGACAAGGTGAGAGACAAGACCATTTGCTTAATGAGAATAATGGCAATAACAACAAAAATAATATCATACAGCACTTCACACTTTGAAAGGAACTTTACATGTTCTCTCATTTGATCTTCACAAGGACCCTATGAGATAGGTGATAGTATTCCCATTTTAGAGTAAAGGAAACTGAGGCAGATAGAGGTGAAGTTGCCCAGGATCACAAGTCTTCCTGGCTCAATGTCCAGAGAGAGGTCTATCCAATGCACTTGTTAAAACTCCAACTGAAATGTCCATGTTCATTGGAGCCAGGGTAAAGTAGAGAAAACTATAGACAATGTTTTAGACCAGAAAGGCTCTGTTGAAATTCAGCTGGTGAGTAAAGTGTTATATACTTGAAGTCAAGAAATCAGAGAACAAATCCTACCTTAGACACTTATTAACTGTGTGATCCTGGACAAGTCATTTAATCTCTACCAGCATTAGTGTTCTCATCTTTAAAATGGGAATAATTACGGCATTATTCTCATAGGGTTGTGGTGAGAATCAAATGAGGTTATGGATATAAGCCATACTGCAAATCTTAAAGCACCATATAACTGTTGGATTTTATTATGTTATAATAAATTGTGTAATTTATTTGCAAATTATTTACAAATTATATAAATTATATACATGTTCTATGTAATTTATATACAAATTTATATATTATATAAATTATAAAACATATATTAAAATTATATAAAATTTATGCTTTTATTATCATCATCATTATCTGGAGGACACAGACAGTGATTATTAGCTATTTTGTTTTATTTTGTTTTGCCTGGGCAAGTAACTAAAAACTTCGTGGGATAAATCACTTGAAAAGCAGGGACAGAGATGCTGGCACACCGGCACAAAGCAGTTATGGAGGAGTAGGGGAAAGGGTAGGATGGGGGGAGAGATCACTCCAGTCCACCAGCTTGGTATTTTCCTATTACAACTAACTATTTATACTAAACTCTGCTTTTTAAAATAAATTTATATTATTTTAAAATTTTATTTATATAATTATTTATGCTGAAGTCTTACTAGAAAATTAGAAGTGCCTTCAGCATCTTCTAAATTCAATGTGGAGGGCAAGGCATCTTAATTATGTCTCAGAGGACAAGATAGAAGCAAACAATTTGCTCTAGGGTATCTTATTTGCTCTAAGTTATTGTTTCAGGGAAACTAGGTAGTGCCTTGGATAAACTCAGAACCAGAAAGACATGAGTTCAAATCCAGCCTCAGAGACTTACTAGTGAATCTGGGCAAGTCACTCAACCCAATTAGCTACAGTTTCTCATCAACAAAATGAGAGGGAGGTGGTAAGGTGGCGCAATGGATAGAGCACCAGTCCTGGAGTCAGGAGTACCTGAGTTCAAATCCAGCCTCAGACACTTAATAATTACCTAGCTGTGTGGCCTTGGGCAAGCCACTTAACCCCATTGCCTAGCAAAAAAAAAAAAAAACAAACCCAAAACAAAACAAAATGAGAGGGAGAAGAAAATGGCAAACTACTCCAGTGTCTTTGCCAAGAAAACCCCAATTGGGGTCAGAAAGAGTCAGACACGACTGAACAACATTGATAACAACAAAATAGTTATTGTTGCCTGTGAGAAGAAAGAAGAGAGACCAATTTTCCAGGGAGTTGGAAACAGTCATCAATAACAACGGTTTACTGTTTACTAATTTTTTAGGAAATGTGGAGCCAACTAAAATTCCTCTCCAGAACATCACAATGTAACTTCCTGTTAGGAATGAATCAGTCCAGAGAGGTATTACTTCTAGGATTTTACTACCTGTGCAATATAGATCATAGAAACATGAGATTTGAAAGGGCACCCAGATACAGTGGGAATGTACAGTTATCATTTCACATGGAAAATAGCCTAGAATATTCATGATCTGTTTGCTCACTTAGCCCCTTTAGCATCATTGTGAGAATGTTCTGATAAAGAGATGGGCTTTCATTTCAGGTCTATGGTTAACAACCATTGAGAGATTTTTTTATTATTATACATTATATAATTTTCATAATGTTTTATAATTAAATTAAGATAATTTTCTTCCTGCCTTACTTGTATGAAATATCTAATGGATTCACAATACCTCCACAATTCATGATTTTCCGTACAGCTGTCGTTGTTAAAATCTTCCTACTTCTTAAATAATCAGCCAACTGTCCTCCAATGGGTACAATGATTGTCATGACCATATGAGGGACTGCAGACAAAAGGCCAACCTGGAATAAAAAAGAATCAATTATTCTTATTTAGATCTACTCTATTTTCTTCTTCATTCAACCATTTCATTATCCTGTATTTCTTTAGTTGTGACAAAGCAAATCAGATTCCATTATTAGGCAAGGATTGCAACAGGAACATCAATTAAAAAAAAACAACAAAACTTAGAACAATTTTTTGCAAAGAACTGCAAACAAAGCAGGAGCTCATTGATTGATAACACGCTAAAAGGACTGTGGTCCATGAATATAATGAGAAGTTCTGAGTTCAAACCTAACTCCTTCTTTACTAGCTGTGTGACTCTTGCAAGTCACTTAATCTCAGACTGCCTCAGTTTTCTCATCTGTAAAATGAGCATAATACCTCCCAGGCTTCTTGTAAGGATGAAATGAAATAATAATTAGGGATAATAATAATTGCTTAGCACAGTGGCCGATACACAAAAAACACTTTATAAATGTTATTATTATTAGCTTTTGTGCTGTAAAATGGTGAATGTGATGAATACAGAGAAGTATGGAAAAGATGTATATGACTTGATTCAGAGGAAAGTAAGTAGAATCAAGAAAACAATATATAAATATAATGATTACAACAGAAAGAACAACAAAATTGTAGAAAACAAATGTTGCAAAATTATGACCCAAACTAATTATGCCCAAAGGGCAATAAAAATGTGCATACCCTTTTTGATTCAGCAATACCACTACTGGGTCCTTACCCTGAAGAGATCATGAAAAAGGGTAGAAACATCACTGTACAAAACTATTCATAGCAGCCCTGTTTGTGGTGGCAAAGAATTGGAAATTGAGTGAATGTCCATCAATTGAGGAATGGCTTAACAAACTGTGGTATATGTATGTGATGGAACACTATTGCTCTATTAGAAACCAGGATGGGGTGGATAAAGCAGTGGATAAAGCACTGGCCCTGGAGTAAGGAGTATCTGGGCTCAAATTCGGTCTCAGACACTTAATAATGACCTAGCTGTGTGGCCTTGGGCAAGCCACTTAACCCCATTACCTAGCAAAAATCTAAAATAAAAAAACCAGGAAGAAGGGGAATTCAGAGAAGCCTGGAATGATTTGCATGAACTGATTCTGAGAGAGATGAGCAGAACCAGAACATTGTACACCATAACAGCAACATGGGGTTGATGACCAATCTTAATGGATTTGCTCATTCCATCAGTGCTGGGGTATCTGCAATGGAGAATACCATCTGTATCCAGACAAAGTATTGTGGAGTTTGAACAAAGACTAAAGACTATTATCTTTAATTTAAAAAAAAGTTATCTTATTATGCAATTTTGCTATCTCTTATATTTTATTTTTTCCTTAAGGATATGATTTCTCTCTCATCACATTCAACTTTAGATCAATGTATACCACGAAACAACGTAAAGACTAACAGACTGCCTTCTGTGGGGGGTGGGGGGAGGGAAGCGAGATTGGGGAGGGGTATTGTAAAATTCAAAACTAAATACATTTTAAAACATTATGACCCAAAATTCACAAAGAGGTTTGAAAATATATCTTCCCCTCCAACCCCATCTTCCACTTCTTTTGCATAAGTGAGAGATTACGTTATGATATGGAGCACTGTCTGTACATCAGACTTTTTTGATATGTTGGCTAATTTTGCAGTTTATTCCTTTTTTTTTTTTGGATTATTTACCATAAGTGTCAGCTCTCTGCAAGGAGAAGGAGGGAATAAAACATGTAGAAATATAGATTATATATAAACATAAGATATCAATAAAAATTTCCCAAACTTGATATACTTTCTCCCACATCCATACTTTTGTATAGCCTGTCCCTCATGACAAGGAACACACTTGTTCCTTGTTTGCCCCTGCTGAAATTCTTCTCTTCCTTCAGGGTTTAAGCCATCTCCACAGGATTAGAGGAACACAGATTTCAACCTGGAAAGTGAATTCAAGAAACTGAGGCCCACTGAAGTTAAGGGAATTTGTCCAGAGGTCATAAAGATAGTAAATGGCAGAGTTGGAATCTAAACCTTGGTCCTTTAAATCAATATCCAGGGGTGGCTAGGTGGCGCAGTGGAGAGAGCACCGGCCCTGGAGTCAGGAGGACCTGAGTTCAAATCCAGCCTCAGACATTTAATAATGACCTAGCTGTGTGGCCTTGGGCAACCCCATTGCCTTGCAAAAAAAAAAAGCTAAAAAAAAATCAAAATCCAGATTTCTTTCTATTTAATCAAATTATAGGTAGCATTTATATTGTATTTCAGAATTAACAAAGCCCCTATTATCTCAATAGAGCCTCATGGCAAGCTGGTGAGGACAGTAATACAGGAATTAGTATTCCTATTTTACAGATTAGGAAACTGAACCTCATAGTGGTTAGGTAGTTTGCTCAGAGTCACATTGCCAAAGAAGCAACTAAGACCTGAATCTAGATCTTCTGGACCCAAATGTCCCAAGGGTAAACCTTTACAGCCCAGACAGGCAAATGAGAAAGATGTCTTTGGTTTTTTGTTTGTTTGTTTTTTTAGGTTTTTTCAAGGCAAATGGGGTTAAGTGGCTTGCCCAAGGCCACACAGCTAGGTCATTATTAAGTGTCTGAAACTGGATTTGAACTCAGGTCCTCCTGACTCCAGGGCCGGTGCTCTCTCCACTGCGCCACCTAGCCACCCCTGAAGGATGTCTCTGTACAATATTCCCCTCATTATAATAAACATAATTGTACAAGTCACGTCATCATACATATGATCACATGATCATCTTGATTACGAAGGACAAACATCAGTATCATCATCATCATCATCAGACAGCCAAGGCAGAGAAAGTTGACTGCTCCAAAGGATAAGTCTCAGATGATTCTGCCCTGGGTTAGCTACAAATGGTTCCCAGAATAATATACTAAGACTCTACTTGCATTTACCTTGCTTATTGCAAAACCAAAGACTTCTTCAAAGTAAGCAGGCTGACTGATCAACAGCAAATAAAAGGTCCAACTCCGACAAAAGTTGGCCACAATGATGGCATAAACAGGCATTGATGTGAAAAACCGTTTCCAGGGTGTATTGAATTTCTAGAAAAGAAAAATCATGCAGTTTTTAATGGGGAGAATTCTCTCACTCTCAAGGAAGTTAGGGATCAATTAGGAGATATTCTTTTAGAGAAGAAGTCAGAGTTTGATTATGAATACTTACATCAAGACTCATTAGGTTGGTACCTTCTCCTATACTCGTTTCTATGTAGGTACGCTCTTCCTCTGAGATAGTTGGGTGAGAGGCAGGGCACTCATAGGCATGCATCAACCAAAACATATACCAAATAATCCCAAACATCCCTGTGTGGAAAAATAATGGCAGTTTGTTCTCAGAGACAGAATAATGCTCAGTTCTCATTTTCTTTCATCTCTTAAATATTCAATTTTGAAAACACCTTTAAAGGTGTCCCAAATAATTTTTCAGTATTGACAAAAATCAAAGAGCCAAGACAGCTGGTTTGGAGAACAGGAAAGTAGAAGCTGCTGCCCGTAACTTTACAAAGGAAACCAGTGTGTCCATCTGTCTGTCTTGTCTTGTCTTGTCTGTCTGTCTTTCTCTCTCTCTGTCTGTCTCTGTCTCTGTCTCTGTCTCTGTCTCTGTCTCTCTCTCTCTTACCCCCTCCCCATTCTGCAGGCAGCTTATAAAACCAGAAATCATTTCCCAAGCTGCTGATCTCTTTGTTGTTGTTTAGTGATATCCGACTGTTTTGACCCTATCGGGGGTTTTCTTGGCAAAAATACTGGAGCATTTGCCATATCTTTCTCCAAGTAAGGAAACTGAGGTAAACAGATGAAGTGACTTGCCTAGGTTCTCACAGTTAGTAAGTGTTTGAAGTAGATTTGAACTCATAAAAATGAGTCTTCCTAACTCCAGACTAAGAAGGAAGAAAAATAAGAGAACCAGGAGAAACTTCTTTGTAGCAGATGAATATAGCTCTAGAAAGACTGGTTACCATTGTGGCTTTCCTTGGGTATCTCTCTATTTCCTTACAATGTATGTATCTATGCGTATGTGTGTTGTGTGTGTTCATGCACATGTCCATGGGAAGTGTCTCATTCATCAGACTATAATACAAACCTTTGGAAGTTCTGGATACAGAAAACACAAAACTGTCATAACCCTGTAATCAGATCAATAACAATTGCTTCCTTGACCATATCTACTGAAGCCTTTCCTGTTCTCTTAGTAAGGCCCCTGTAGGTGCCCTGAAAGCCAGAGCTCATAGTACCCTAACATATGACCGTTTCCTTTTGGAAACATCATATTCATTTCTGATGATCTGATATTTAAATAAAAACACTTCTGTATCCATTTCAAAAATTCTGAAGTCTAAAATACAAAGCTTTAAATTAGGGGGTAGGTGGTACAATTTGCTTATTCTATTTATTCCATTTTTTATCCTGAATTTTCTTAACCATTCCTCTTTCCCAAGAGTGCAATCTTAGACAAACACCAAGTAAGAAGCTATCTTTCTGAGTCCACAATAGCTCAGAAAGGGTACCAATAAACAAATAAGCTTGTGAAATAAAATAACTTACCATAAATATAAAAGACTGAGGACCATCCAATGTACTGCACTAATACTCCAGCCAATGGCATGGCAACCACTGCCCCAGCATATGAACCTACAGACAAGAAAATATTGGAGAACATTGACCATCTAAAATTTTAGCCACCTTTTAGCTACATAGAGGCAGGTCAATAAAACCTAAGGCTGGTTGAATTCTGAGTAATAAGGTTGGAATACTGGAGAACAAGCTAGGTCAACTCCCATGATGCCGTTAGAGAAGGATTTCAGGGATGGAAGGATAGATAGCACTGTCTCTAAAATACCATTCACCTCAAGGGGTGGGGGGAAGTGTTTGGAAAAAAAAGCAAAGAAATAAAAATGTCAAATGAACATTTAAGAATAAACAGAAGAGAGCAAAAGGAAGTTCAGAAGAGGATACAAGCAGAAGATCACATTGTTAAATTGTGACTTATTATCACATTAAAAACTGTATTAATGGGAATCTGAGATGCATTAGGAACTGTGTCTAGTTCCAAAGATTCAAGGAAAATTAAAACACAATCCCTACTGAGAGGGTTTACATTTTCTCATATGAGATGGATAGTAGAAGTGTCTGTGGCTCAAATTTGCTAACAAGAAAGGTTAAGCCATCTGCCCAAGTAACTACAGATACAAACTTCAAAGAAACATTTTCGAAAAATACACAGAAGAGAAAAGCAGGGAACTTAGAAAGGGGCACAGAAAAACAGAGGTTTTGTTACTACCATATTAAGTTTAATATATTTAGATATGTACATAGGCACATATGAATAGCTAAGTGGTACAATTGGATTCAGTTTTGGGTCTGGAGTCTGTAGGTTTTATGTATTAACTATATGACTCTGGCAAAGTCATTTCACCCTGCTTGCCTCATTTTCCTCATCGATAAAATGAGCTGCAGAAGGAAATAGCAAACCACTCCAGTGTCTTTGCCAAGAAAACCCCAAATGAGATCATGAAGAGACAGAATAAAATATCAAATAGACACATACATTTAAACATAGAATTTTTCTCTAACTTCATAGTGGTCTCACAAATCACAGGTATACAGTAATCCCTTTATCTTCCTTTGCCATTCCATAAACCTTGAGATCCATTTCCCAAAGGATATTCAGCAGAATCTTAAAGTAAGCAAACAAGGATTCCATGAGGAGATTTTGACTGGTCATCGACCCACCAGCCCATTCCTAACTGAATGAGAGAGGAGAAAGTCCAGAAATAGGGTTGGGAAGTAGGGTGTGCTCGACTGGGACCAAGGCAGACGGACAAAGCCCCTCACTGGCTCTTAGGGGGTAGGGCTCTGGGTGTCTAGGGTTTCTTCCCCATCCTTTGAGTGGCAATCCCACTCCACCTCTCCTTTCTCATCCTGCCCCTAGGATGCCCCCACCAATGGTATCTTCTGCACTAACTCCCTTCCCTTGTGGCAACCAGTATTCATGAGAAGCAGTGCATTGTAATATCTACCACACTTAACTAGGAGTCAGGAAAACCTGGTTTTGAATCTTGCCTCAGACACAAGCTGTGTGACCTTGGACAAATCATTTTAGTCAGTTTTACCAGATAAGGGCAGCTAGTGGTACAAGAGATAGAGCACCAGACCCTTCCTGAGTTCAAATCTGGCCTCAGACACGTACTAGTTGTGTGACCCTGGGCAAGTCACGTCATCCTGTTTGCCTCAGCTAATTTATCTGTAGAAGGAGTTGAAGAATAAAATGCCAAACATAACTGAACAATGACTGAACAACAAAATACTTGTTGTTATCATGTTATCTATACATATCTATAGATTCATAGGATCTATACATATCTGTAGATCTATGTCCATTTCTTCATCTATAAATTGAGGATAATAATGTTACATTTTTCCCAGTGCTACAGTAAAGACCAAGTGAGATAACAGAAAATACTGTGCAAATAATAAAGTCCTATATAAATTTTGATTACTATTTTTTGAGGGGAGACAAGTAGGATGAAGTGACTGACTCAGGGTCACACAACTATTCAGTATCTGAGACCAGATTCAAGTTTGGTTCTTTCTGACACTAGGGCTGGTACTCTATGCCACCTGGCCGCTCCAAACTTTGGATTTTATTAATGTTCATAGGATCATATAGTTGGAAGGCACTGTGGAGGTCATTGAGTTCAACTTCCTCATTTTACAGTTGAAGAAACTGAGGCCCACAGCAGTTAAAGGTCTTACCAAATGTCACACAGCTATGAAGTAATAGAGTCAAGATTTTCAAATCTCACAGATTTGTAGCTGTGAGGGACCTTAGAGAGAGCCAGGGATTCTAATCCCTTCATTTTTACAGAAAAGCAAACTGAGGCACAGAGAGGCTAAATTATTTTCTCAGTGTCATCACACAGTCAGAAGTTTTTGAGTGAGTCTTAAACCCAATTCTTCCTTACTCCCAGTTCAGAGCCCTCATCTACTTCATCAAATTCATCTCTCCAACTTTAGCTAAATACTCTTTCCATTGCAACCTGCTTAACCTGGTAAATACTTATCTCTTCAGGCTGTTTATCTTGTCTAGACAAGATTGGAGTCCTACACCGATTAGTTTTCGGTGCTCTAATACCATTCCTACTCTAATGACAGGCATCCTGTGAACTTCCAATAAATATTAACTCAATTGAAAATCTACGCTGAGATTTCCCCATAACTATGGATAAGAAATGGCTTTAGAAGAGGGAACAGCAACAAGACTGTTCGTCTTACTTACTGTTTCCCTCCACCCCCTCCACAGATCGAACCTCATATATCAATTCATTGCAAATCCCAAGATCCCAGGTGCCTAAATCTCAGGCCAAAGATCTCTGATAAATAGACCCACAGGTGTTACTGGATAGAAGAATCATTATGAAGCCTGTCCTTCTAAATAGGGTCCAATCCTCTGCCAAAGATATAACTAGGAAGCACGTGAACCAGAATATCTACCATGATGTCAAAGACCATACAATTAGGACACACCAAGAATTGGAGGAGCCGCCCAGCAAAATGTAATTTCTGGAAAGCATTTGGAACTATGACCCCAAAGTTACCAAACTGCTCGTACTATCTGAACCAATGATATCTCTCAGGCCGATAGTCCAAAGATATCAAAGAAAGAGGAAAGGAGTTCTTTTGACAGTAGTCAAAAATCATAAACTCCTACTGGGAAATGGTTAAACCAATTGTGGTATATGTATGAAATGGAATCTCAGTGGCCAATAGAAGTGATGAAATGGACAGTTTCAAAGGAAACTGGGAAGAGCTCTATGAACAGATGAAGAGCAAAGTGAGCAGAACCAGAACAATTTAGCCAATACAGTGACAGCTTTGAAAAGACTCATGCACTCTGACCAAAGCAACAATAAACCATGAGTCCAGAATACTAAAGATGAGAAACATCACCACCTCCTGCCAAAGAGGAGATGGACTTAAAAGACATATTGAGATTTATATTTTTGGTCATGGCCAATATGGAGATCAGTTTTGTTGGAATAAGCACATTTGGTGGTTGTTGCTGTTGTTACTCAGTTGCTTCAATTGATTCTTTGTGATCCCATTTGGGATAGTTGACCATTTTCTTCTCCAGATCATTTTAACAAATGACAGTATTGAAGTACACAATGTTAAATGACTTACCCAGGGTCACACAACTAGTAAATGTCTGAGGCTAGATTTAAACTCAGTTATTCCTTTTTCCAGACTTGGCATTCTATCCACTATGCTACCTTAGCTGACCTGCATTTGTTATAAAGGATTTATTTTTCATTTTACAGTTCAGTTGAGGGAACTATAGGAGGAAAAGATAATAAATGCTCTTAAAAATAAACACTTTTTATAGATAATAGAAGTTCAGCGATGAAATGAAGGCTAACTTTAAAAGCATAACTTGAAAATCTAGACAAGGCAAATAAAGAAATTTCTGAATAGCAGAGACTAGTATGCATTTATAGGAAGATGAAAAGAAGATTGTAAAAAGAAAATGCTAAAGATGAACAGAGAAGCAATTAGAATCATGAATTAAGGACAATGAATTATTATGGACTATAGATTTCTGAACTGGAAGAAACTTCAGAGGCCCTGTGTTTTTACACATGGGAAACTGAAAACCAGAAAGGATAAGTTAATTGACTAATTTCACACAGTTCTGTCATCAGATCATAATAAACTTAGAGTTGGAAAGGATTGGAGAAGCCATTTAGCTCTATTTCTACATGAGGAAACTGAGAACCAGTAAAGTTAAGTGACTTTCCCTGGGACATAAATAATGACACAAAGTATTGATTACTGATTAAAAATTAAATTATTATTGTTTAAATCATTTACTATTGATTAAATTATTATTTATTTATTGTTGAGATTGTTAGTTAAATTATTATTATTAAATTACTGATTTTTGGTTAGAAGTTATAAGGATATAGGAGGCTATCACATCTGCCCTTTCATTTTACAGAAGAGGAAGAAGCAGGTTAGAGAGCCAGACTTGCCCGAAGACATACAGCTATTTCATATCTGAGACCACATTTGAACCCTGCTGTTCCTATCACCAAGCCCAGTGCTCTGCTCACTAAGGTCCTAAAAGAATTGGGAGGAGAATAGGCTCAAAAGCACAGGTAAGAAAGCAAATCTTAGCAGGGATAACAAACTCTTCTTACACAAGCAAGGACCTTGTAAAAATGGGAAGTGAAAACATAAAGTGAGTCTGCAGTAGAGAACAGCAGAAGAAGGAATAGCTTCAATCTCAGCAGGTTCAAGGTCACCTGCTAAGTGAGTCAGTTGAGGGTAGGGTCCAGGCTCAAGAAGAATGGAAAGGAATGAAGCAACGACTTGAGACAAATAAGTGACAAACAAAACATCAGATTTGCCAATTAAAAGAGTTCAAGCTGAAGTTTGCTAAGTCCCTGTAGAAAACCTCACCAGCACAAAGACCCAAGTTTCTTCAATAACTATCAGGACTTAAAATGAAGTCATACAGTGTGAGCTATCTAGCTCTGGGGATAGGCAAGGTAGGATTAGCAAAAAGCCAACAGGACGAGAGATTCTAGGGAGACAGCAAATGCATCGTTGAATTAGCTGACTATGGAGAGCAGACTAGGCAGGAATGAAAATGAAGTCAAAATTAAGGGAATTAGTTATTAAGAATTTAAAAGAGGGGGTGGCTAGGTGGCACAGTGGATAGAGCACAGGCCCTGGAGTCAGGAGGACCTAAGTTCCAATCTGGCCTCAGACACTTAATAATGACCTAGCTGTGTGGCCTTGGGCAAGTCACTTAACCCCACTGTCTTGCGGAAAAAAAAGAAGAAGGAAAAAAAAGAACCTAAAAGAACTTAGAGGTCTTCACAAGAGTGAAGAGCAAGGTCATCTGGTGTGAGGAAGTGGGATGACCCTCAATTTTAGTTCAAGAAGGTGATTTAATGAGTTGATATCAACAAGAAAGAATATATCCAGAGGATGACCACAGTGATTTATGCTTGGCCCCATGCTATTTAGCCACTTTAATAACTTGAAAAAATAAATATGGCATACTCATCAAATCTTCAGATGATGTAAACTTGAAAAGAGCCAAAACCATAGTTAACAGAGGAAACATCTGACAGTATTTTAACAGGCTTGAATAAATATTAGGCTAATCTCATAAAAAGGAATGAACTTAAATATAAAATTTTTAAAAACCCCATTTATATTAGGATTCAAGAAATAAAAGTTTAGAGGTTCAAGATGAAGAAATCAGATTTGATGCAGCTCATCCCAGCAATTCAGAGATCAAGGATAATCCTTGTTGGGAGCCAGGGTCTCTAAGCTGTTTGACAGCATCGCAGCAAGAAGACTAATGGCAATCACACTGCCTGATGGAACAACATTTCCTTCTTCAATATATATAGGGATTGCATGAATACCAATATTTATAGGTTTTGCCCCCCTTACCATACACAGGAATATATGAAAAAGATGGTGAGAAAATAGTATAGGTGACGAATGTGTGAACTCTAACAGCCTTAGTTTCATGGGAAAGAATAAAGTCACAGAAACCATGGTTTCTACCAACAAGGCCTGAAAGAAAAATTGGTTATTGTCAGAGTTAATGGATAGGTGGACAAGCATAAAGACCCTCACTATAGATTGTTAAGGGAGTGTATCAAAAAACATTACTTATGCAGAAAATATAAAAAAACTTTCCATTAAAAGAATTTCTTAATTAATAACTTTAAATGAATTAACAATTATACAATGTAGTAATAAGTAAGGTAACAGACAGGTTGAGGTCATCATGGTCTGAATAGGGATAAAAAATCAATTAACTATATGATTATTAATTAAACTTGTAATCACATGATTAAACTTAAAACCACATGAATTATATGATTGATGATGAAAATTGTACTTTTGTAACCGAGGAAATGATCTTAGCTTGCTTGCTTGATGCATATTCATGTATGCATTCTGAGACTATAAAAATAAATCCAAGCAGCTAACAGTCAGCTTGCTCCTGCCTTTACCCCTGTGTTGACTCAACTCATTTCGCCAACTCTATCCCTCCTGTCTGGTTTCAAGGACCCGGCAGAGGCTGGACCCCTGCAAATTCTGAAAGACCTGCTATGAACAATATCATCCACATCCAGAGCAAAAAAAATTTTTGGAGTCTGCATGAAGAGCAAAGCATACTATATTCATTTTTTGAAACTACTTTCATATTTTTTTCTTTCTCATTGTTTTTCTTTTCCCTTAGTGCAAGATTCCTCTTTCACAATATAATATGGAGATATGTTAAGCACAATTTGTACACATACAACTTTTACCAGATTGTTCACTGCCAAGGGGAGAGGGGAGGGAAGAGAGAGTAGTTGAAAAATGTGCAACTCATAAAACTGCAAATGTATGAATGTTGAAAACTACTTTTGCAAGTACTTGGAACAATAAAATACAATTTCAATTTTAAAAAAAGATCAGATAAAAAAATATCTGAGGGCCAGGGTTAGTGGTCTGCAGACTCTTTTTGAAACAAGAGTGCAAAAAAAAAAATTGGCTGATATTGATGCAGAGAAATGTAGGCATAGGGGGTGATGAGATCAGTTGGAGACAAACTTCCTTCCTTTATCATCTAATTTAGGCCACACCTGAGGGCCTGACCTTCAACTTGGATTACATTGTTTTTCCAGGAAAGCCAGGAAGAACAGGTCCTGGAAGACCACCCAAAAGGGACCCCTCTGCAAAAGGCAAAATCTTCAATGAGGGGCTTGGGTCACTCCCAGGTGACCACCCCCTCCCATGGACTTGGGGAGAGAACTTAGGGGGAAGGAAGAGAGGGCTCCCTCTCTTTGACCTTTCAGTCTCATGCCGAATGCTGGCCAGCTAGCAATCCACGTGGTCTTCTCTTTAAACTCTTTCTAACTTTTCTATCCCTTTCTTAATATGCTGTAACTTCCTTTAATAAATCTCTATTTTCTTTCCAAAACTTGCATTCCTGAGTCTGAGTCACAATTCTTTGCAGGGCAGAACTGAACCCAAGGAACAAATCAGCAGCAACAATATTATCTTAAATGGTATTAAGAGAGGTCCAATGTACTATGCTCAGGAGAAATTCTTATTGTGATTTGTTCCAATTAAAGCCCATTGAGAGTGTTGGGTTAGTTCTGGACACCATGTTATTTTAGCAAGGCTGGAGACAAGCCAGAGAGTATTTAAGGAGATTAACCAGGATGGTGCCAAGGACTTCAGAAGGTTCATAAGAAAGTAAAAGAAGAAAAGACTTAAGGAAGGTGTTTTAAAAGTTTTTGGTGTCATGGATACCTTTGTCATGGTGGTAAAGTCTATGGATCCCTTCTCCAAATAATGTTTTTAAAAAGAAATATTAAATTTTGATTAGTTGCCAGTGAAAATGAACAAATCATTTTTTTTGGTCCATTTGAGTTTATGGACACTATGAAATCTGTCGACAGAGCCTTTGGGGTTAATTGTTTTTGCCTTTTTCTGTATCCTTGGCTTAAAAAAAGAATGTTATAGCTGTCTTTAGGTATCTGATAGAACTGGAAGTCCTGGAAGGCAGTTAGAAAAAAAAAGATT